>NC_057809.1:133795501-134095501 GCF_018294505.1 Triticum aestivum | reverse complement strand
TACTACGAGTGAGAAAGTCTCATCGTAGTCAACTCCTTGAACTTGTCAGAAAACATCTTAACGACAAGTCGATCTTTCTTAATGGTGATACTTACCATCATTGTCCGTCTTCCTTTTAAAATCCATATGTACCTAACAGCCTTACGACCATCAAGTAGTTCTTCCAAAGTCTACACTTTGTTTTCATATATGGATCCTCTCTCGGATTATATGGCCTCGAGCCATTTTGGAATCCAGGCCCACCATCGCTTCTCCATAGCTCGTAGGTTCATTGTTGTCTAGCAACATGACTTCCAAGATAGGATTACGTACCACTCTGAAGTAGTATGCATCCTTGTCATCCCACGAGGTTTGGTAGTGACTTGATCTGAAGTTTCATGATCACTATCATAAGCTTCCACTTCAATTGGTGTAGGTGCCACATGAACAACTCCCTGCGCCCTGCCACACACTAGTTGAAGAGACGGTTCAATAACCTCATCAAGTCTCCACCATCCTCCCACTCAATTCTTTCGAGAGAAACTTTTCCTCGAGAAAGGACCCGATTCTAGAAACAATCCCTTATTGCTTTCGGATCTGAGACAGGAGGTATACCCAACTGTTTTGGGTGTCCTATGAAGATGCATTTATCCGCTTTGGGTTCGAGCTTATCAGCCTGAAACTTTTCACATAAGCGTCGCAGCCCCAAACTTTTAAGAAATGACAGCTTAGGTTTCTCTAAACCATAGTTCATACAGTGTCATCTCATCGGAATTACGTGGTGCCCTATTTAAAGTGAGTGTGGTTGTCTCTAATGCCTAACCCATAAACTATCATGGTAATTCGATAAGAGACATCATGGTATGCATCATATCCAATAGGGTGCAATTATGATGTTCGGGCACACCATCACACTATGGTGTTCCAGGCTGTATTAGTTGTGAAACAATTTCCACAATGTCTTAATTCTGTGCCAAACTCGTAATTCAGATATTCATCTCTATGATCATATCATAGATATTTTATCCTCTTGTCACGACGATCTTTCAACTTCACCCTGAAATTACTTGAACCTTTCAATAATTCAGACTCCTGATTCATCAAGTAAATGTACTCAATATCTACTCAAATCATCTGTGAAGTAAGAACATAATGATATCCACTACACGCCTCAGCACTCATTGGACTGCACACATCAAAATGTATTACTTCCAACAAGTTGCTTTCTAGTTCCATTTTACTGAAAATGAGGCTTTCAGTCATCTTGCCCATGTGGTATGATTTGCATATCTCAAGTGATTCAAAATCAAGTGAGTCCAAACGGTCCATTTGCATGGAGTTTCTTCATGCATATACACCAATAGACATGGTTTGCATGTCTCAAATTTTTCAAAAACGAGTGAGCCCAAAGATCCATCAACATGGAGCTTCTTCATGCGTTTTATACCGATATGACTTACGTGGCAGTGCCACAAGTAGGTGGTACTATCATTACTATCTTATATCTTTTGGCATGAACATGTGTATCACTACGATCGAGATTCAAAAAAAAACCATTCATTTTAGGTACAAGACCATTGAAGGTATTATTCAAATAAACAAAGTAACCATTATTCTCCTTAAATGAATAACCGTATTGCGATAGACATAATCCAATCATGTCTATGCTCAACGCAAACACCAATCTCGATGGTAGAGGGAGCGTCCGATGCTTGATCACATCAAGCTTGGGAAAAACTTCCAACACATATCGCCAGCTCACCTTTAGCTAGTCTCCGTTTACTCCGCAGCCTTTTATTTTGAGTTTACTAACACTTAGCAGCCGAACCGGTATCTAATACCATGGTGCCACTAGGAGTACTAGTAAAGTACACATTAACACAATGTATATCCAATATACTTCTATCGACCTTGCCAGCCTTCTCATCTACCAAGTATCTAGGGTAATTCTGCTCCAGTGGTTGTTCCCCTTATTACAGAAGCACTTAGTCTCGGGTTTGGGTTCAACCTTGGGTTTCTTCAGTAGAGCAGCAGCTGATTTGCCGTTTCATTAAGTATCCCTTCTTGCCCTTGCCCTTCTTGAAACTAGTGGTTTCACCAACCATCAAAAATTGATGCTCCTTCTTGATTTCTACTTTTGTGGTGTCAAACATCGCGAATATCTCAAGGATCATCATATATGTCCCTAATATATTATAGTTCATCACGAAGCTCTAGCAGCTTGGTGGTAATGACTTCGGAGAAACATCACTATCTCATCTGGAAGATCAACTCCCACTCGATTCAAATGATTGTTGTACTCAGACAATCTGAGCACAAGCTCAACAATTGAGCTTTTCTCCCTTAGTTTGCAGGCTAAGAAAATCGTCGGAGGTCCTATACCTCTTGACGTGGGCACGAGCCTGAAATCCTAATTTCAGCCCTCGAAACATCTCATATGTTTCGCGATGTTTCAAAACGTCTTCGGTGCCTCAACTCTAAACCGTTTAACTGAACTATCACGTAGTTATCAAAATGTGTACGTCAGATGTTCGCAACATCCACAGACGACGTTCGAGGTTCAGCACACTGAGCGGTGCATTAAGGACATAAGCCTTCTATGAAGCAATGAGGACAATCCTCAGTTTACGGACCTAGTCCGCATAATTGCTACTATCAACTTTCAACTAAATTTTCTCTAGGAACATATCTAAACAGTAGAACTAAAGCATGAGCCACGACATAATTTGCAAAGACCTTTTGACTATGTTCAGGATAATTAAGTTCATCTTATGAACTCCCACTTAGATAGACATCCCTCTAGTCATCTAAGTGATTACATGATCCGAGTCAACTAGGCCGTGTCCGATCATCATGTGAGACGGACTAGTCATCATCGGTGAACATCTTCATGTTGATCGTATCTACCATACGACTCATGCTCGACCTTTCGGTCTTCCGTGTTCCGAGGCCATGTCTGTACATGCTAGGCTCGTCAAGTCAACCTAAGTGTTTCGCATGTGTCCCGAGGCCATGTCTGTACATGCTAGGCTCATCAACACCCGTTGTATTCGAACGTTAGAATCTATCACACCCGATCATCACGTGGTGCTTCAAAACAACGAACCTTCACAACGGTGCACAGTTAGGGGGAACACTTTCTTGAAATTTTAATGAGGGATCATCTTATTTACTACCATCGTTCTAAGCAAATAAGATGCAAAAACATGATAAACATCACATGCAATCAAAAAATAGTGACATGATATGGCCAATATCATATAGCTCCTTTGATCTCCATCTTGGGGCTCCATGATCATCTTGTCACCGGCATGACACCATGATCTCCATCATCGTGTCTCCATGAAGTTGCTCGCCAACTAGTACTTCTACTACTATGGTTACACGTTTAGCAATAAAGTAAAGTAATTTACATGGCGTTTCTCAATGACAGGCAGGTCATACAAAAAATAAAGACAACTCCTATGGCTCCTGCTGGTTGTCATACTCATCGACATGCAAGTCGTGATTCCTATTACAAGAACATGATCTCATACATCACATATATATCATTCATCACATCCTTTGGCCATATCACATCACAAAACACTTGCTGCAAAAACAAGTTAGACGTCCTCTAATTGTTGTTGCAAGTTTTTACGTGGCTGCTATAGGTTTCTAGCAAGAACGTTTCTTACCTACGCCAAAACCACAACGTGAATTGCCAATTTCTATTTACCCTTCATAAGGACCCTGTTCATCGAATCTGATCCGACTAAAGTGGGAGAGACAGACACCCGCCAGCCACCTTATGCAACTAGTGCATGTCAGTCGGTGGAACTGGTCTCACGTAAGCGTACGTGTAAGGTTGGTCCGGGCCGCTTCATCCCACCATGGCGCCAAATCAAGATAAGACTAGTAACGGCAAGATAATTGACAATATCGACGCCCACAACTACTTTCTGTTCTACTCGTGCATAGTAACTACGCATAAACCTGGCTCTGATACCACTGTTGGGGAAAGTAGCAGAAATTCAAAATTTTCTACGCATCACCAAGGTCAATCTATGGAGTAATTTAGCAACGAGGGGAAGGAGAGTGCATCAACATACCCTTGTAGATCGCTAAGCGGAAGCGTTCAAGTGAATGGGGTTGATGGAGTCGTACTCGTCGTGATCCAAATCCCCGATGATCCTAGTGCCGAACGGACGGCACCTCCGTGTTCAACACACCTACAGCCCGGTGACGTCTCCTACGCCTTGATCCAGCAAGGGGAGAAGGAGAGGTTGGGGAAGACTCCATCCAGCAGCAGCACAACGGCGTGGTGGTGGTGGAGGAGCACGGGACTCCAGCAGGGCTTCGCCAAGCACTACGAGAGACGAGGAGGGAGATGGGTAGGGCTGCGCCAACAGGGAGAGCAAATCACCTGTCTTGGGCAGCCCCAAACCTCAAGTATATATAGGGGGAGGGGAGGGGCTGCGCCCCCACCTAGGGTTCCCTCCCTAGGGGTGGCGGCAGCCCCCAGATCCCATCTGGGTGGCGGCCACAAGGGGGAGAGGGGGAGGCGCACCTGGGGTGGGCCTTAGGGCCCATCTGCCCTAGGGTTTGCCCCCTTCCCCTCTTGGAGGCGCCTTGGGCCTTGGTGGGGGGCGCCCCAGCCCACCTAGGGGCTGGTCCCTTCCCACTATTGGCCCATGTAGGCCTCCGGGGCTGGTGGCCCCACCTGGTGGACCCCCGGACGCCTCCGGTGCTCCCGGTACACTATCGGTGATGCCCGGAACACTTCCGGTGGCCAAAACCATACTTCATATATATCAATCTTTACCTATGGACCATTCCGGAAATCCTCGTGACGTCCGGGATCTCATCCGGGACTCCGAACAACATTCGGTAACCGCATACATACTTTCCCTATAACCCTAGCGTCATTGGACCTTAAGTGTGTAGACCCTACGGGTTCGGCAAACATGCAGACATGATCGAGACACCTCTCTGATCAATAACCAACAGCGGGATCTGGATACCCATGTTGGCTCCCACATGCTCCACGATGATCTCATCGGATGAACCACGATGTCAAGGACTTAATCAATCCCGTATACAATTCCCTTTGTCTAGCGGTACGATACTTGCCCGAGATTCGATCGTCGATATCCCGATACCTGGTTCAATCTCGTTACTGGAAAGTCTCTTTTACGCGTTCCGTAACACATCATCCTGTGATCAACTCCTTGATCACATTGTGCACATTATGATGATGTCCTACCGAGTGGGCCCAGAGATACCTCTCCGTTTACACGGAGTGACAAATCCCAGTCTCGATTCGTGCCAACCCAACAGACACTTTCGGAGATACCTGTAGTGTACCTTTATAGCCACCCAGTTACGTTGTGACGTTTGGCACACCCAAAGCACTCCTACGGTATCCGGGAGTTGCACAATCTCATGGTCTAAGGAAATGATACTTGACATTAGAAAAGCTTTAGCATACGAACTACATGACCTTGTGCTAGGCTTAGGATTGGGTCTTGTCCATCACATCATTCTCCTAATGATGTGATCCCGTTATCAACGACATCCAATGTCCATGGTCGGGAAACCGTAACCATCTATTGATCAACGAGCTAGTCAACTAGAGGCTTACTAGGGACATGGTGTTGTCTATGTATCCACACATGTATATGAGTTTCCTATCAATACAATTCTAGCATGGATAATAAACGATTATCATGAACAAGGAAATGTAATAATAACCAATTTATTATTGCCTCTAGGGCATATTTCCAACAACCGGGATGTCGGCGGCGGCAGGTCGGATCTGCGAACAATACGGCATGGAGGAAGAAGGGTCGGAGGACCTCCCGAGTCGGCACTGTGTCGGAGATAACAGCACGGGTAGAGGATCGGGCCCCTCCGGCAGCTGTGGGTTTCCTCCCTCGGTGGCGATGACTGCGTGAACGATGCCTGCGGTCGCCAGCACCGTCTGGAAATGCTGCGCGGTGTGGGGCCGCAGGCCGGAGCCTTGGATGATTTGGCATAGCCGACTGCCGCTTGCGTCCATCGCCTCTGTAGGTGCTTGTGGCTTCTGGTCACTTGGTCTTGGATTGGAGTGAGCAGTGTTGCGCAGAGACTTGGGAGTAGATGGATTGGAGTGGTGGGGCGCCTTTATTATATGAGAGTCCAAACTTTATTGCATTCACATCGTGCTGGCTCTATTCTGCTTCTCCAATTAATTTCCTCTGCATGTAATTGAGGATGCATCATTGACCGTTCAACGTCTCGGGAACCGTACCCTCTCCCTCCTTGGCATTCAAGCACCTATGGACCTGTCGACGACGAGGTGCCTATGGTGACTTTGTAAATTTCAAGATGATAGTGCCATGCGTGTGTGCGTTCATAGGGGTGAGTGTATGCGCGTGTATATGAGCGCTTGCGTCTGTACTGTGTAAAAAACGTAAATGCGTGTCAAAAATAGACTAGTCAGTATACTCAATATTGTGCGCCTCGGAGAGGAAAACGATAGAACTAGTATGTATTTATTTACGGTGCGGATTCATTTTGCTCCATATGTACTCCGTCTCGGTGTAGTCTAGTCACTTGTTGAAATCTCTAGAAGGGCAAATACTCCTTTCTGGTTTATATGGCTATACTAGCAAGTAGTTGTACGTACTAGTACAATAGTGGGCTCACATAGCAATTTTGTCTCATGCAAGAGCCTGGCTATATGCGTGCTCCAATGTTCGCAACTGCAATGTTCGGTTTGCACTTGGCTCTTCGCCTCTTTGAGAAGACGAACAATGATGTTACTACTACTGCTTCTACAGTGTCGAATCCGCTGCTGCATGTTCGTCCACCGCGAGCGGGACGGATAGCTTGTTGTAGAAGTACTACTAAGCAAAAGTCTGTCCTCGTTTGCGAGCAACCGCGTGCATGGGTGAGGGAGAAGGCGTGTAGTAAAATCAAGCTTCTCCTCGTTGTACGAGTTGACGCAACACATCACAGCATTGTCCCCACATGCTTGCCTCTAAACTTGGCTGAAAGACCCGCAATGTACAATATATTTGCTGCAACCTCTAACATTTACCCACCACAAATTAAAATATATGTGGCCGTATGCATCATTCTGATGCAGAGGCCGGGGAGGTCCCCCTTTAAAAAAACAAATTAAAAAATATATTCCTGTCTTGACCAGATGAGCGTGCAAACTACAATCACCAGGGTGTCAGGTAGGGCCAGAAGACTATTTTTTTAAAGTTTGAGACAGCCACATAGCATGGAGCCGACCCCAACGATTTTAAGCTTACAGGCACGATACACGCTATCCTAGACTACTCTACACATGAAACTTCCACACGAGCGTCCGGGCTGCGCTTGGCTCTTCGCCTCTTCGGGAAGTCGAACAATGATGGAGTACTACTGCACTGGAGGAGTACCACAGTATGCTTCTGGCCATCTGACACCGATTGAACTGCTGCATGTCCACCACGTGCGGGAGGGAGAGCGTGTAGCGAAAGCTTCTCCTAGTCTTGCCAGCCACCACGCTCATGGGCGAGGGAGGGACGCTCCTGCATTTGCGTGTATGACAGGTGGGCCCGATAGGTGTGTGGCCAACCTGTCATACAGCCAAAGGTAGGTGCAGTTAAGTCCGCGAGGGAGAGGATAATCAAACTTCTCGTTGATGTACGAGTTGACGCGACACATCAAAGCACTACACTCGATATATTTCAATAATTTGTGTTTACCAATGCATTAATTACAACGCGTGCATGCATGCCGTGACTCTCCTTTTGATACTTGCATGTGTTGATTTAATGCACCTTGAAGTAGTATAAAATATGTGATGGTAAAGCTTTGTAATACCCCGGCCCAAGTCGAGAGATGGTTGTGCACGAGGAGGGCGAGATCATGCAGACCGAACAAGACCCGACGATGGAGCTCTCTAAGGTCTCGATGGACCTCACCGTGATCCACTGCCCCTTGTGCCTCCACCCCTTGACGCCTCCTGTGTATGAGGTTCGAATACACCTCGTCCGTTCAGCTGATTGGGAGAGTGAAGGAAATATGCCCTAGAGGCAATAATAAAGTTATTATTTATTTCCTTATTTCATGATAAATGTTTATTATTCATGCTAGAATTGTATTAACCGGAAACATAATACATGTGTGAATACATAGACAAACAAAGTGTCACTAGTATGCCTCTACTTGACTAGCTCGTTAATCAAAGATGGTTATGTTTCCTAACCATGAACAATGAGTTGTTATTTGATTAACGAGGTCACATCATTAGTTGAATGATCTGATTGACATGACCCATTTCATTAGCTTAGCACCCGATCGTTTAGTATGTTGCTATTGCTTTTCTTCATGACTTATACATGTTCCTATAACTATGAGATTATGCAACTCCCGTTTGCCGGAGGAACACTTTGGGTGCTACCAAACGTCACAACGTAACTGGGTGATTATAAAGGAGCATTACAGGTGTCTCCAAAGGTAGATGTTGGGTTGGCGTATTTCGAGATTAGGATTTGTCACTCCGATTGTCGGAGAGGTATCTCTGGGCCCTCTCGGTAATGCACATCACATAAGCCTTGCAAGCACTGCAACTAAGATGTTAGTTGTGAGATGATGTATTACAGAACGAGTAAAAGAGACTTGCCAGTAACGAGATTGAACTAGGTATTGGATACCGACGATCGAATCTCTGGCAAGTAACATACCGATGACAAAGGTAACAACGTATGTTGTTATGCGGTCTGACCGATAAAGATCTTCGTAGAATATGTAGGAGCCAATATGGGCATCCAGGTCCCGCTATTGGTTATTGACCGGAGACGTGTCTCGGTCATGTCTACATTGTTCTCGAACCCGTAGGGTCCGCACGCTTAAGGTTTCGATGACAGTTATATTATGAGTTTATGAGTTTTGATGTACCGAAGGAGTTCGGAGTCCCGGATGAGATCGGGGACATGACGAGGAGTCTCGAAATGGTCGAGACGTAAAGATCGATATATTGGACGACCATATTCGGAGTTCGGAAAGGTTCCGAGTCATTCGGGTATTTATCGGAGTACCGGAGAGTTACGGGAATTCGCCGGGGAGAAGTATTGGGCCTTATTGGGCCCTGCGGGAAAGAGAGAGGGGCTGCCTAGGGCAGGCCGCGCGCCCCCCAAGGCCTAGTCCGAATTGGACTAGGGGGAGGGGCCGCACCCCCTCCTTCCTTCCCTTCTCTCTTCCCCTTCCTAGTCTCCTACTCCTACTACATGGAAGGATCCCTAGTTGGACTAGGAAAGGGGAATCCTACTCCCGGTGGGAGTAGGACTCCCCTATGGCGCGCCTCCTCCCTAGGCCGGCCTCCTCCTCCCTCCCTCCTTTATATACGGGGGCGGGGGGGCACCTCTAGACACACAAGTTGACACAAGTTGATCCACGTGATCGATTCCTTAGCCGTGTGCGGTGCCCCCTGCCACCATATTCCTCGATAATACTGTAGCGGAGTTTAGGCGAAGCCCTGCTGCTGTAGTTCATCAAGATCATCACCACGCCGTCGTGCTGACGGAACTCTTCCCCGACACTTTGCTGGATCGGAGTCCGGGGATCGTCATCAAGCTGAACGTGTGCTCGAACTCGGAGGTGCCGTAGTTTCGGTGCTTGATCGGTTGGATCGTGAAGACGTACGACTACTTCCTCTACGTCGTGTCATCGCTTCCGCAGTGGGTCTGCGTAGGGTACGTAGACAATACTCTCCCCCTCGTTGCTATGCATCACATGATCTTGCGTGTGCGTAGGAAATTTTTTGAAATTACTACGAAACCCATCAGTGGCATCCGAGCCTAGGTTATTTATGTTGATGTTATATGCACGAGTAGAACACAAGTGAGTTGTGGACGATACAAGTCATACTGCCTACCAGCATGTCATACTTTGGTTCGGCGGTATTGTTGGACGAGACGACCCGGACCAACCTTATGCGTACGCTTACGCGAGACCGGTTCCCTCGACGTGCTTTGCACATAGATGGCTTGCGGGCGACTGTCTCTCCAACTTTAGTTGAACCGAGTGTGGCTACGCCCGGTCCTTGCGAAGGTTAAAACGGAGTCTATTTGACAAACTATCGTTGTGGTTTTGATGCGTAGGTGAGACTGGTTCTTACTTAAGCCCGTAGCAGCCACGTAAAACATGCAACAACAAAGTAGAGGACGTCTAACTTGTTTTTGCAGGGCATGTTGTGATGTGATATGGTCAAGGCATGATGCTGAATTTTATTGTATGAGATGATCATGTTTTGTAACCGAGTTATCGGCAACTGGCAGGAGCCATATGGTTGTCGCTTTATTGTATGCAATGCAATCGCGATGTAATGCTTTACTTTATTACTAAACGGTAGTGATAGTCGTGGAAGCATAAGATTGGCGAGACGACAACGATGCTACGATGGAGATCAAGGTGTCGTGCCGGTGACGATGGTGATCATGACGGTGCTTCGGAGATGGAGATCACAAGCACAAGATGATGATGGCCATATCATATCACTTATATTGATTGCATGTGATGTTTATCTTTTTATGCATCTTATCTTGCTTTGATTGACGGTAGCATTATAAGATGATCTCTCACTAAATTATCAAGAAGTGTTCTCCCTGAGTATGCACCGTTGCCAAAGTTCGTCGTGCCCAGACACCACGTGATGATCGGGTGTGATAAGCTCTACGTCCATCTACAACGGGTGCAAGCCAGTTTGCACACGCAGAATACTCAGGTTAAACTTGACGAGCCTAGCATATGCAGATATGGCCTCGGAACACGGAGACCGAAAGGTCGAGCGTGAATCATATAGTAGATATGATCAACATAACAATGTTCACCATTGAAAACTACTCCATCTCACGTGATGATCGGACATGGTTTAGTTGATTTGGATCACGTGATCACTTAGAGGATTAGAGGGATGTCTGTCTAAGTGGGAGTTCTTAAGTAATATGATTAATTGAACTTAAATTTATCATGAACTTAGTCCTGATAGTATTTTGCAAATTATGTTGTAAAATCAATAGCTTGCGTTGTTGCTTTCATATGTTTATTTTGATATGTTCCTAGAGAAAATTGTGTTGAAAAATGTTAGTAGCAATGATGCGGATTTGATCCGCGATCTGAGGTTTATCCTCATTGCTGCACAGAAGAATTATGTCCTTGATGCACCGCTAGGTGACGGACCTATTGCAGGAGCAGATGCAGACGTTATGAACGTTTGGCTAGCTCAATATGATGACTACTTGATAGTTTAAGTGCACCATGCTTAACGGCTTAGAATCGGGACTTCAAAGATGTTTTGAACATCATGGACCATATGAGATGTTCCAGTAATTGAAGTTAATATTTCAAGCAAATACCCGAGTTGAGAGATATGAAGTCTCCAACAAGTTCTATAGCTAAAAGATGGAGGAGAATCGCTCAACTAGTGAGCATGTGCTCAGATTGTCTGGGTACTTCAATTGCTTGAATCAAGTGGGAGTTAATCTTCCAGATAAGATAGTGATTGACAGAATTCTCTAGTCACCATCACTAAGTTACTGAACTTCATGATGAACTATAGTATGCAAGGGATGACGAAAACGATTCCCGAGCTCTTCGTGATATTGAAATCGACGAAGGTAGAAATCAAGAAAGAGCATCAAGTGTTGATGATTGACAAGACCACTAGTTTCAAGAAAAGGGCAAAGGGAAGAAGGGGAACTTCAAGAAGAACAGCAAGCAAGCTGTTGCTCAAGTGAAGAAGCCCAAGTCTGGTCCTAAGCCTGAGACTAAGTGCTTCTACTGCAAAGGGACTGGTCACTGGAAGCGGATCTACCCCAAGTGATTGGCGGAAAAGAAGGATGGCAAAGTGAACATAAGTATATTTGATATACATGTTATTGATGTGTACTTTACTAGTGTTTATAGCAACCCCTCAGTATTTGATACTAGTTCAGTTGCTAAGATTAGTAACTCAAAACGGGAGTTGCAGAATAAACAGAGACTAGTTAAGGGTGAAGTGACGATGTATGTTGGAAGTGGTTCCAAGATTGATATGATCATCGTCGCACACTCCCTATACTTTCGGGATTAGTGTTGAACCTGAATAAGTGTTATTTGGTGTTGGCGTTGAGCATGAATATGATTTGATCATGTTTATTGTAATACGGTTATTCATTTAAGTAAGAGAATAAATTGTTGTTCTGTTTACATGAATGAAACCTTATATGGTTACACACCCAATGAAAATAGTTCGTTGGATCTCGATCATAGTGATACACATAATCATAATATTGAAACCAAAAGATGCAAAGTTAATAATGATAAGTGCAACTTGTTTGTAGCACTGCCGTTTAGGTCATATTGGTGTAAAGCGCATGAAGAAACTCCATACTGATGGGCTTTTGGAATCACTTGATTATGAATCAGTTGATGCTTGCGAACCATGCCTCATGGGCAAGATGACTAAGACTCTGTTCTTCGGAACAATGGAGCGAGCAATAGATTTGTTGAAAATCATACATACTGATGTATGTGGTCCGATGAATATTGAGGCTCGCGACAGGTATCATTATTTTCTGATCTTCACAGATGATTTGAGCAGATATGAGTATATCTACTTGATGAAACATAAGTCTGAAACATTTGAAAAGTTCAAAGAATTTCAGAGTGAAGTGAAAAATCATCGTAACAAGAAAATAAAGTTTCTACGATCTGATCGTAGAGAAGAGTATTTGAGTTACGAGTTTGGCCTTCAGTTAAAAACAATGTGAAATAGTTTCACTACTCATGCCACCTAGAACACCACAATGTAATGGTGTGTCCGAACGTCATAACCGTACTTTATTAGATATGGTGCGATCTATGATGTGTCTTACCGATCTACCACTATCGTTTTGGGGTTATGCATTAGAGACAGCTGCATTCACGTTAAATAGGGCACCATCTAAATCCGTTGAGACGACACCGTGTGAACTATGGTTTGGCAAGAAACCTAAGCTGTCGTTTCTTAAATTTGGGGTTGCGATGCTTATATGAAAAAGTTTCATCCTGATAAGCTCAAACTCAAATCGGAGAAGTGCGTCTTCATAGGATATCCAAATGAAACTATTGGATACACCTTCTATCACAGATCCGAAAGGCAAGACTTTTGTTGCTAAATTCGGAAACTTTCTGGAGAAGGAGTTTCTCTCGAAAGAAGTGAGTGGGAGGAAAGTAGAACTTGACGAGGTAACTGTACCTGCTCCCTTATTGGAAAGTAGTACATCACAGAAAACTGTTTCTGTGACACCTACACCAGTTAGTGAGGAAGCTAATGATGATGATCATGAAACTTCAGAACAAGATACTACTGAACCTCGTAGATCAACCAGAGTAAGATCCGCGCCAGAGTGGTACGATAATCCTTTTCTGGAAGTCATGCTACTAGATCATGATGAACCTACGAACTATGAAGAAGCGATGGTGAGCCCAGATTCCGCAAAGTGGCTTGAAGCCATGAAATCTGAGATGGGATCCATGTATGAGAACAAAGTTTGGACTTTGGTTGACTTGCCCGATGATCGGCAAGCAATTGAGAATAAATGGATCTTCAAGAGGAAGACGGACGCTGATAGTAGTGTTACTATCTACAAAGCTAGAATTGTTGCAAAAGGTTTTTCGACAAGTTCAAGGTGTTGACTACGATGAGAGCTTCTCACACGTATCTATGCTTGAGTCTGTCTGAATCATGTTAGTAATTGCCGCATTTTATGAAATCTGGCAAATGGATAAACAAAACTGCATTCCTTAATGGATTTATTAAAGAAGAGTTGTATATGATGCAACAGAAGGTTTTGTCAATCCGAAAGGTACTAACAAAATGTGCAAGCTCCAGTGATCCATCTATGGACTGGTGCAAGAATCTCGGAGTTGGAATATACGCTTTGATGAGTTGATCAAAGCATATAGTTTTATACAGACTTGCGGTGAAGCCTGTATTTACAAGAAAGTGAGTGGGAGCACTACAACATTTCTGATAAAGTATATGTGAATGACATATTGTTGATCGGAAATAATGTAGAATTATTCTGTAAAACATAAAGGAGTGTTTGAAAGGAGTTTTTCAAATAAAGACTTCGGTAAAGCTGCTTACATATTGAGTATCAAGATTTATAGAGATAGATCAAGACGCTTGATAAGTTTTTCCAATGAGTACATACCTTGACAAGATTTTGAAGTAGTTCAAAATGGAACAGTCAAAGAAAGAGTTCTTGCCTGTGTTACAAGGTGTGAAGTTGAGTAAGACTCAAAGCCCGACCACGGCAGAAAATAGAAAGAGAATGAAAGTCATTCCCTATGCCTCAGTCATAGGTTCTATAAAGTATGCCATGCTGTATACCAGATCTATTGTATGCCCTACCACTGAGTTTGGCAAGGAAGTACAATAGTGATCTAGGAGTAGATCACTGGACAGCGGTCAAAATTATCCTTAGTGAAATAAGGATATGTTTCTCGATTATGGAAGTGGAAAAAGGTTCGTCGTAAAGGGTTACGCCGATGCAAGTTTGACACTAATCTAGATGACTCTAAGTCTCGGTCTAGATACATACTGAAAGTGGGAGCAATTAGCTAGAATAGCTCCATGCAGAGCATTGTTGACATAGAAATTTGCAAAATACATGTGGATCTGAATGTGGCAGACCCGTTGACTAAGATTCTCTCACAAGCAAAACATGATCACACCTTAGTACTCCTTGGGTGTTAATTACATAGCGATGTGAACTAGATTACTGAATCTAGTAAACCCTTTGGGTGTTGGTCACATAGCGATGTGAACTATGGGTGTTAATCACATGATGATGTGAACTATCGATGTTAATCACATGGTGATGTGATCTAGATTATTGACTCTAGTGCAAGTGGGAGACTGAAGGAAATATGCCCTAGAGGCAATAATAAAGTTATTATTTATTTCCTTATTTCATGATAAATGTTTATTATTCATGCTAGAATTGTATTAACCGGAAACATAATACATGTGTGAATACATAGACAAACAAAGTGTCACTAGTATGCCTCTACTTGACTAGCTCGTTAATCAAAGATGGTTATGTTTCCTAACCATGAACAATGAGTTGTTATTTGATTAACGAGGTCACATCATTAGTTGAATGATCTGATTGACATGACCCATTTCATTAGCTTAGCACCCGATCGTTTAGTATGTTGCTATTGCTTTTCTTCATGACTTATACATGTTCCTATAACTATGAGATTATGCAACTCCCGTTTGCCGGAGGAACACTTTGGGTGCTACCAAACGTCACAACGTAACTGGGTGATTTTAAAGGAGCATTACAGGTGTCTCCAAAGGTAGATGTTGGGTTGGCGTATTTCGAGATTAGGATTTGTCACTCCGATTGTCGGAGAGGTATCTCTGGGCCCTCTCGGTAATGCACATCACATAAGCCTTGCAAGCACTGCAACTAAGATGTTAGTTGTGAGATGATGTATTACAGAACGAGTAAAAGAGACTTGCCAGTAACGAGATTGAACTAGGTATTGGATACCGACGATCGAATCTCTGGCAAGTAACATACCGATGACAAAGGGAACAACGTATGTTGTTATGCGGTCTGACCGATAAAGATCTTCGTAGAATATGTAGGAGCCAATATGGGCATCCAGGTCCCGCTATTGGTTATTGACCGGAGACGTGTCTCGGTCATGTCTACATTGTTCTCGAACCCGTAGGGTCCGCACGCTTAAGGTTTCGATGACAGTTATATTATGAGTTTATGAGTTTTGATGTACCGAAGGAGTTCGGAGTCCCGGATGAGATCGGGGACATGACGAGGAGTCTCGAAATGGTCGAGACATAAAGATCGATATATTGGACGACCATATTCGGAGTTCGGAAAGGTTCCGAGTCATTCGGGTATTTATCGGAGTACCGGAGAGTTACGGGAATTCGCCGGGGAGAAGTATTGGGCCTTATTGGGCCCTGCGGGAAAGAGAGAGGGGCTGCCTAGGGCAGGCCGCGCGCCCCCCAAGGCCTAGTCCGAATTGGACTAGGGGGAGGGACCGCACCCCCTCCTTCCTTCCCTTCTCTCTTCCCCTTCCTAGTCTCCTACTCCTACTACATGGAAGGATCCCTAGTTGGACTAGGAAAGGGGGAATCCTACTCCCGGTGGGAGTAGGACTCCCCTATGGCGCGCCTCCTCCCTCCCTCCTTTATATACGGGGGCGGGGGGGCACCTCTAGACACACAAGTTGACACAAGTTGATCCACGTGATCGATTCCTTAGCCGTGTGCGGTGCCCCCTGCCACCATATTCCTCGATAATACTGTAGCGGAGTTTAGGCGAAGCCCTGCTGCTGTAGTTCATCAAGATCGTCACCACGCCGTCGTGCTGACGGAACTCTTCCCCGACACTTTGCTGGATCGGAGTCCGGGGATCGTCATCGAGCTGAACGTGTGCTCGAACTCGGAGGTGCCGTAGTTTCGGTGCTTGATCGGTTGGATCGTGAAGACGTACGACTACTTCCTCTACGTCATGTCATCGCTTCCGCAGTGGGTCTGCGTAGGGTACGTAGACAATACTCTCCCCCTCGTTGCTATGCATCACATGATCTTGCGTGTGCGTAGGAAATATTTTGAAATTACTACGAAACCCATCAGAGAGGTGCAGGTTTCTTGATTGATGTGCTGTTCAATTGATTTCTGCAGTGCAAGGGAGGGCGCCTGGCCTGCGTGGACTGCCGCGTCGAGCGCCCCGGGAACCAGCGGCAGTGCCAGAAGTGCGAGCGCGGCGGTGGCTTCGACGTGCGGAACACGGCGGTGGACTCCGTCCTTTCGTTGGTGAGGGTGGAGTGCCCGCACGAAGGCTGTGGGCTCTACGTCACTTACCACAAGCTCACCGATCACCAGAGCATGTGTCCGCTCGCGCCCTGCAAATGCCCCGTGCCCGTCTACGGCTACGAAGGCCCACCGCCGACGCTCTACCACCACATCAGCACCGCGCATCCCATGCCTGTGCACATGATCCAGTACGGCAAGGTGCTCCAGCTGCAAGTGCCACTATCGAAGCCACGACTCTTGCTGTTCGCGGAGGAGGACCGCCGCGCATTTTTCTTGGTCGGCGGCGTGCTCGACATCGGCGCGCCTATCACCGTGTCGGTCGTCTACATCAAAGCGGGGGTGTCCCCACTGCCGCACTACGTGGCCAAGCTGTGGGAGAACGGCCCGCCGGGGGATCCCAAAGGCATGACCGACGCCGTCAAGGTGGAAATGGAGGTGACAAGTAGCAAGGATCCCGGCGATGTCGACGTGCAGGAGCTGACCTTCTTGACAGTTCCGCCCAAGCTGCTGGCCGGGGCTAAGCTTGTGTCCCTCCACATTCAGATTGACAAGCTCACGTCCTAAATGTTTCTACAGTGCCTTCTGTTTATCTTAGTAATATGCTAATATAGGGATTACCTTGGTCTACTTTAGCTTAAGAAATGGTGGGTTTTGGTGGCGATGCAGCAATTACCTCGACATCATATCAGTAATTTCCAACAGTCGAACGGATATTTTGTGTCTGTTGGATATAAAGTTCCTTTGGGTAAGAAGTACTACTTGTCATCAAAATGGATAAAAGGATATGTATGTAGACGTATTTTAGTTCTAGATACGTCCCTTTTTATCCATTTTGATGACAAGCACTCCCTCCGTTCCACAATACATGCCTTACATTTGTCAAAATATAGATGTATCTAGACATGTTTCAGTATATAGGTACATCCATGATAGAGCCAATCGGATGGTTGAGAACACTACAATTCGTAGCTACAGATGCGTGTGTGACTCCCAGATGCAGAGGCCGGGGTCATCATCCTCCTTTTCGAGAAAAAATAGACGCATGTGTGAGAGGACGAGTGCGTGCGTGCACCTCTTCTCTTCCTATATAATGTACTACTAAACTCAGAGTACAAGTTTTTGTGGGTGGCACGATGGTGCGTGCGAGAAGTCCCGAGAGATAGTTTAATGCGTCTGGAAAAAAGACTAGCCTAGAGCTCGCCACGCGACTATTCCTGTCGAATGCCCCATTAACCGTAAGATATGTATACGATGGTGCCAGTTATTGCACGTACACAGCAGTACTCCCTCCTTTCCGGTTTATAGGGCTTAATTCAAAAATCTCACCAACCAAGATGGTGAGTGGTGGAATATTTTTTGTAGTTTGCAAAAGCACCTAATTAGTGCTCTTGTTTTTCTCAAAAAATTATGTTTAACAATGCATTAATTGCAATGCATGCATGCATAAAGTACATGCATTGGTCAATTTTCTCTTAATACTTGCATGCAATGATTTAATGCACCTTGGAATCTGAACATGTGTTGGGAAACAACCAAATTGAGCCTTATAAAATGGAAAAACTAAAATTTTGAGATAAGCCCTATAAAACCGGAAAGGAGGGAGTAGAAAAAGAAGTACTCCATCCGGGAATAGTGCCGCACTTCGAAACTAGAACCGTCAATAAATTTTGAGCTTGCGTCTCGTCACATTCCAAATTACTCCACGCTATGTTGAATTGCAAACCTATTCACACCGATCACAACCTAAACGGTTTCCCACTTAGGAGCGTATTAGTACCACGCTACTCCCTCCGTCCGGGTTTATTAGGCCTAAAGACAATTTCTCTTAGACCAGGACACATAGTAATTTGCTCACATTAATTCTTTCATTTCACTCCCAATGCACTCTCTCACATGCATGCAGCCAATGAAAAAGCACGCATGAAGTATATTAATTTTTCAACCATGGCACCAACAACAATGGCTTTCAATGCAACCAATGAAATGGTTGCATGCATGCACCTTTCCAAAGCGAGGTCTTACAAAAGGGGACATGCTTGTGATGCTGAGAGGCCTAATAAACCTGGACGGAGGGAGTATATTGAATTGCAAACCTGTTCACACCGATCACAACCTAAACGGTTTCCCACATAGGAGCGTATTAGTACTCGGTTATAAATACTAGTATGCCAAGATGACTGCACATTCCTCCTCAACTCCTCATCCATAAAAACAAACAAGTCATTCAGCATCCTTCCCTTGCGTCTGCCATGGCCAGCGTGAGTTCTGGGTCGAGAGATTGCCACCAAGGAGAGGCGAGCATGGAAGCGGAAGCATGAGAGATGTCCCGCCTCGCTGCGAGAGCAGCCGACATGTCCCGCCGCACGGAAGTAGCAGCACAGAGGTCCCGCCGCGCCGCTGAAGCAGCACGGAGGTCCAGCCGCACCGTCGATGCAGCAGACTGGTCCGGCCGCGCCGCGGAAGCAGCAGAGATGTCCCGCCGCGCCACGAATGCAGCAGAGATGTCCCGCCGCGCCGCGGCGGCCTGGGAAAATTTCTCGCGGACAGGCGATGACTGTTACAGGCGCATGCATGCGATCATCCATAGCCAAATGGATCAGATCTCCGGCTGGGCGAGGTTCCAAGACGACATGAAAGCCTCATTTGAACAGGCTACCGGCGTCATCCGGCAATGAGAGGCTCCGGGCCGAGCGCGACCTGCTGAGGGAAAAGATCGTCCAAAGTGCAGACCAGCAGGAGGAGACCAGTGCCTTGTTGAAGAGGACCGGCGTCATCGTCAAGAAACTTATGGACGAGAATGACATGCTCCGCAACGAGCGCCAAAGGCTGGTGGAGGAATCCGTGGATGTTCTCAAGCAGCGTCTTGAGGACACGAAAGAGCTCATCACCGCTCGCCGCGGAGACTAGTTCCCGCGGCCTGCAGCAACGCATCAAGAAAGTAGAGATTAGCGAGCCAGATCCTTGTCTTCCTTCTTCTTTTGCCATTGTGTATTTCGGGCGTAGCCGCATGTGGCTTTTTTAATTATCTTTCTAATTATGTAAGACAATTAATCGTCCTTATCTTTCTGTGGAAGATCAATGTTGTGAGGCTGGAATGAAGAAAACTCTTGCTGTGGCGACCCTGGCGTTGCTGTTCTTCTAGTTGCTGCTGGGCTTCCTTCAGTTTCCTGGTTTCTTTTGATGTAATAATCGGTTTAGGATGTGGATTGTGTCGTCGGTTGTGAAATGTTGGGTTCTAGCGCGGATGTTTGGCCTTTGTTGGCCTCTTGGGATGTTGCGATTTCAATCTGGTAGCTTTTAGTCCTTCGTGTTAGGCTGGAGTTGTGCTGAACTTCTTGTGAATTGTGGTGGTTTTCAGTAATGAAAATCGGAAGGGGCAAGCCCTTCTTTGATCAAAAAAATAATTAATCGTCCTTATATATTCATCAGTCTTGCTATAAGTCGCAGTAGATGCTATATAGGTCCGTCGGATCTTACATCAAGATCCGTGCTTTCAGATTTTCTTTTTTCTCTCTTAAATCTCAGTCGAGTGAGACATAGCCACGCCATTAAACAGAGGCTCGGGCGCCATTAATGGAGACCTTGGGAGAGAGGTGGACGGCAGATGGAGGTCAAAGGGCTCTCCTCCCGATAAGCACGCGCAGGGGTCTGATCGCACGCCTCTCGTACTCAAATAGCTACCCTGCACGGCGCCTCCTAGCTAATAAAAAATGGGGACGCGTGGCGGCACGTAAATGGTACTAGTAAGTAGAACGCCCACGGTTTCAATAATACTTGTGTTTCCGATTGTAACGTGACAGCACTTGTTCCAAAATGACTTTGTTGATTGTTAATGTGTGCGCCTTCGCAAATCGGACTGCAAATTTACCACAGCATGTTGGTGCCATGTCATGGCACCAAGCCAAGTTTCATTATTTTCATGCGTGTTTTGGATTTACAGGAATTAAAAAACTAAGTTTCTCAATGTTTCCAACCCAGCCACGACGCCCAGAATTTTGAATTTCATTCCCATTTCTTGCATGGAACCTAGAAATTTACCCGAGGACACACATGTGATTTTTCAACCAACTTTGGTGCACTGGAACATGTGCTTGTATTTCAAATTTGAATTATGCACACAAAGGTGACACGTTCCCTCCCAGAACCACGAGCCTTCTTGAGAGAAGCTCCGATTTGCAAGAAGCTTATACCAAAATTTGTTCCTATTCGGCCAATTTTTTTACCACGGCATGGTACTACCATGACATGACACCATGCCAAGTTTCATGATTTTAAAACCAAGTTTCTCAATGTTCTCGACCGAGCCACGATGCCCAGATGTTTGAATTTTATTCTCATTTTTTGCATGGGACCTACTCCCTCCTTCCATCTATATAGGGCCTAATGTGTTTTTCAAGACAGCCTTTGACTATTGACAAGATTAATAGCACATGAGATGTATACTATGAAAATTATATTATTGGAAGCTCCTTTGACATACAAATTTGAAGGTATGCTTTGTGTAAGTTGCATGTCATATATTATTGCTCTAATGTTTGGTCAAAGTTAGCCTCGAAAAACGCATTAGGACCTATATAGATGGAAGGAGGGAGTAGAAATTCACCCGAGGACACAAATGTGATTTTTCAACCAACTTTGGTGCACGGGAGCATGTGCTTGTAGTTCAAATTTGAATTATGCACATTAAATGACCAAAAACTCAATTAATGTGTAAATAAGGCCAAACGAAGCCGGAATAATTCCAAAATTTAACAGGGCACTCATGTAGTTCTATGTTGCCTTTGTAAATAAACTCAAGGGGGACAACGTATATCGTTTCACACTCAAAGGTGGCACGTTCCCTCTCAGAACCACGAGCCTTCTTGAGAGAAGCTTCGGTTTGCAAGAAGCTTATACCAAAATCTGTTCCTATTCGGCCAATTTTTTTACCACAACATGGTAGTACCATGACATGACATCCATGCCAAGTTTCATGATTTTCAGACGTGTTTTGGATTTACAAGAATTTTAAAACCAAGTTTCTCAATGTTCTCGGCCGAGCCACGATGCCCAGATGTTTTAATTTTATTCTCATTTCTTGCATGGGACCTAGAAATTCACCCGAGGACACAAATGTGATTTTTCAACCAACTTTGGTGCACGAGAGCATGTGCTTGTAGTTCAAATTTGACTTATGCACATTAAATGACCAGAAACTCAATTAATGTATAAAAAACGACAAACGAACCCGGAATAATTCCAAAATTTAACAGGGCACTAATGTAGTTCTATGTTGCCTTTGTTAAGAAACTCAAGGGGGGGCAGCGTATATCGTTTCACACTCAAAGGTGGCACGTTCCCTCTTAGAACCACGAGCTTCCAAATCGGCCCAATTTTTTACCACAACATGTTAGTGCCATGACATGACACCATGCCAAGTTTCATGATTTCCAGGCGAGTTTTGGATTTACATGAATTTAAAATCAAAGTTTCTCGATGTTCTCGGCCGAGTCATGACGCCCAGATGTTTGAATTTCATTCTCATTTCTTCCATGGGACCTAGAAATTCAACCAAGGACACACATGTGATTTTTCAACCCACTTTGGTGCACCGGAGCATGTGCATGCAATTCATATTTAGATTATGCACATTAAAAGTCCAGAAACTCAATTAATGTATAAAAAGGCCAAATGAACCCGAAATAATTCCAAAATTTAACAGGGCACTCATATAGTTCTATGTTGCCTCTGTAAATAAAATCAGGGGGAGGCAGCGTATATCGTTTCGCACACAAAGGTGACACGTTCCCTCTCGGAACCACGAGGCTTGTTGAGAGAATCTCCGGTTTTGCAAGAGGCTTATACCAAAACTTGTCCCAATTCAGCCAAAAATTATACGTATGAAAACAGGGTTTAGATTATCCCAAACATCTCGCTACCTAGACCAATAATGTACTATGATTTGAATTCAACATAAAATGGATACAAATATTTGAATTGGAGAGCGTATGGTACATGTAGTTCATAGTGAAATATGATTACTGCTATATGTATGTTTTTTGTTATCAAGATAATATTTAAATTATTGTATAACTTGACAACAATCGTATTCAAATAAGGAAAATTGATTCAAATTTAGTCCATATGGTAGACGACAATATATATGTTCACATGGTGGAGTAAAATGTTCATATATGATGGAAGATCAAAATGTACGACTACATCAATTATAAACCGCAAGGTCACCTAACGATATATTCGAATTCAACATAACGTGGATTCAAAAATTGAAATTCGAGATCATGGCATCTGTAATCATATAAAAAGGGACATTACTCTTTCTTTGGTGGGAATTGATTTGTTTTTTGTTGTTGTTGAGGGAAGTGCGAATCGATTTGGTACTGTGCAGGGTAATCTTGTTCTCCCGATTTTTTTACATTTTTCTTGTAGTTTTTTCAATGGCATCTATAGCAATATAGTAAAAGGGGACATGACTCTCTTGTGTCTTGTATGAATTGTTTTTTTACACGTTAAGTTTGTTCTGCCGAACAAGGAATCCGCACCTTGTTATCCCGAAATTTTTAAGCTCGAGTATCTTTTGTCTCACCTGCTTTGAAACTCCCGCTTCTTCAACCCGCGTCGCGCCTTGTTATCCCGAAATTTGGACACGCGTGAGAACTCCCTCCTCATCCGAAATCGCTCCCGCAGCCCAGACATGTGAAATCCCCCTTCTACCCCTCAGCCGGAAATGAAGCTCCACATCACGGTGTCAAAACCGGTGGGGGTACGCTGGTAACTTACCCTACATTTCGGACAAGCGCGTCCCTAAGATTGGCTCCCCCTCCCCCTTCGCCCCCCCATTCCTACATTGAGGCCGCCAAAACCCGTGAAACCCCACGCTCCTCCGTCGGCGTCCCGACCGCCGCCCAGCCGGAGACTCTTCCCCGACTACGTCGTCCACCGCAACAGCTCGCCGTCCCTCATCCACCACATCGGATGAGGATCAGTTGTCGATCTCGTCGTCCCGCCGGATCAGCTGCCCCGTCCTCCACCTCCAAGGAGCTGCCCCGACGTTCGCCTCATCTATCGCGCCACCTCAATCCCCACAGCGCCGTCTTGACCTGCCCCACCGGAACCCCAGCACTCTCACCCATTCCTCCGATGAAGCCGAGGCCAACTCGGCGCCACCAAGGAGGTTCTGCACTCACCGCTGCATTTTATCTTTTATTCGATCTCACGGGGCTGCCGGTGCTCGATACCGAGCAGACATGGTGTGTCTCCATCGACGGCGCCGTCGCCGGCCACATCATCCACGGCGTCTCTCCCCCATGTTGTTGCTTCCTCAGCGGCGACTTCCACAACGGCACTAGCTACAGCTGCTCTGGCTCTCGCTCGCGCTGCGGCTCTATTCCTGCTGTCGGTCGCGCTGCTGCACTGCTCCTGCTTTCGTTTGTGCTATTGCTCTGCTCTTGATCTCGCTTGCGCTGCTGTTGCACGACCTCCAACAGCTATAGGAGTTGCTGCTTTAGCACTTGCTCGTGGTGCTACTGCCCGACTTGCTCTCTGCTAGTGTGTTCCCTGCTCGAGCGTCTGCTGATTTAGATCACTGCTTGTCTGCTACTAGTGCTCGAACGCCCTAAACATCTATTGCAATGCTCTGTTACTAGTTCAATCAGTTTTGACAGTAAAATTCAGTTTCGACTATGAAGTTCATTTTCTTCAGTTAAGTTCAGAGTGAACAGTACTTACAACATCTGTCGGAGCGGTCGTGGCGCGGCTGATGCGTTTTACATCTAGCACTTTTTGGTGATGTATTTTACATCATCTATTGCAGATTATATTAGGGTCCCACTTCATTAACGTTGTCTGTCTTGTCATGCTTTAGCCTCGTCGCCGTACACCTTAGCGGAGCTCCTCCAACAACGGAACTGTCCATCATAGCGGAGCAGTACCCTCGGCATCATTTCCAGAGGCCTCGGATCTTCTTCCCGACCTCCGACAGTCACACCAGCATCATCACCATCCTCCATGTCCAACCCAATGATGCTGAGGTCCACAAGGCTATGCCAAAGAGGTTGTACACTCGTCGCATCACTTTGTTTCTCCATTCCTCTATTCTTCCAATTCATGTGAGCCAAACACCCAGGTTGACTGAAATCCTATGTTTCCAAATGCTCTGTTTTGCACGTGCATTCCTATCCTATTCCTATGTTTTTCCTATCCCTGCGTTTATAGAATCCTCCAATTCTAAGGAGCCCTTACAGATGTACTTCATTTTCAGATAGGCATCAAAGAAAACTCTGTGTGTTATGTCCTGCTCCTGCCATGCCGTCATCCACCCCACCCGAGGTGCACCATCGACAGAAGCGTTCACTGCAGCAGAGATCCCCCCTGCAGACTTCCTTTCGCCGCCTCAGATCATCTTCCCCGTTGCCGGCAGCCACGCCAACTGCATTATCATCATCGACTGAGCAGATGAACCTGAGGACTACACAGTTCTGGAAGAGAGGTCGCAGTCTTTCGTGTTTGCTTACGTTATACATCGGTTATTATTACCTGCTACTTTATCGTTCAATCTTGAGTTTTGAATTGCCCATGGGTCTCATATCGAGCCAGCAACGAATAGTATCTGTCTACTATCTGGTTCATCTGGGGTCTTCTATGTGGTTCATGTTGGGTGGGCAACAAACAATAGATGATCCATTGTCTATCTTTTTAAACTGAAGCTATAATCTACCTGCTATCATTAGTTTTGGATCCATCCACTCGTTTGCTACCATCAGTCTTGATTTTTGCATGCACCCCTTAGGCCTTACAAAATCTAACTATTTTTTTATTATGCATGTCAGATATTGTACACAATCATACTGAACATGTAGAGAAAAAGAGAAGACCGTTGCGTGCGAATATAATGTCATGCAGACGCCGCTCCATGGTGGGCGAAGTGCCCCCCTCCTGCATTTCCAGATTGTATTCCAGAGGAAGATAACTGTTCAGATGGAGATTCAGAAGGAGCCGACCACGCCTGTTTACCACCTGAGGTGTTTGCTCTAACCTGGCATGCTGATGTTGGTCATATCATGCATATGGCGCCTTGCATTGCTTACATTATACATCTTATATGTCATCAGCTTAGTTTAGATTTGCTTTGTGTGAATGCCACCTGTTTGGTTTCTATATCATACTCCCACCATTCCTAAATATTTGTCTTTTTAGAGATTTCAACAAGTGACTACATACGGAACAAAATGAGTGAATCTACACTCTAAAATATGTCTATATACATCCGTATGTGGTAGTCCATTTGAAATCTCTAAAAAGACAAATATTTAGGAACGGAGGGAGTATATGGGAATTATGCAATGCCATCTTCTTTAGCCAGGCATCATATACGTGAATCATGCAATGCCATCCTGTTTAGCCAGTCATCGTATATGTGAATTGTATCATGCCATATTTTTTCCATAATGTATTCCATTTGTCAACAATGTTTATACATTCATCTACTCTTCCTGTGCATCAGCCATTTGAGTCGGTCATGGGAAAATCTGGAGTGAAAACAAGGTCTTCTGAGCAGTCAGTGCTACCTGTCGATGCAGATTTCTTGCTGGTTACAGATAGCTCCTCAGAGGAGGATTCAGAGAGAGATGACCAGTCGTATTCCCCCCCCGAGGTGCATGCTCTAACTTGGCTGGGTTATATTGCTCATATCATGCATATGGTGTCTTGCATTGCCATGCCATCTGCTTAGATTAGACATGCTTTGTGTGAATGCCTCCTGTTTGCTTTCTATATCAGATATGTGAATTATGCAATGCCATGTTTTTCAGCCAGTTATCATATATGTGAATTATGCACCGCCATGGAGCCAGGCATCATATATGTGAATTATCTCATGCCATCTTTTTTTTCATTACGTATTCCATTTGTCGACAATCTGTGTATATTGAACTACTCTTCATGTGTATCAGCCATTTGAGCCGGTTATGGAAAAATCTGGAGTGAAAACAAGGTCTTCAGAGCAGGCAATGGTACCTGTTGAAGCATATATCTCGATGGTTACAGGGAGCTCCTCAGAGGAGGATTCAGAGACAGATGACCAGTCCTATATCCCACCTGAGGTGTATGCTCTAAGTTGCAATGTTTATATTTCTCATATGATGCATATGGTGTCTTGCATTGCTTAGTTTAGACATCATATGCACAATATTGAATTCTATCTGCTTAGTTTAGAGATCATACATGCGAGTGCCAGCTGCTTAGTATATGAATCAATTATGTCAATTATATCATGCCATCTGTATACTTAGACAACATGTATGTGAATTATTTCATCCCAACCTATTTTAGAAAGACATCATATAGTTTTGTCATGTCATCCTGTTTAGGTACTCATCATATGTTGAATTATGCCATTATATCCTGTTAAGTTATCCATCATATATCTGAAACTGTGTCATGCTATCCTGTTTAGTTAGGCATCATATATGTGAAATTGTGTCATGCTGTCCTGTTTGGTTAGACAACATATATGTGAATTGCCACATCTGTCTATCATACAATGTCTGTACGTTCAATTTCTTTTCTTGTTTATCAGCCATTTGAATTGGAGGGGGTGATGGCAGTATCTAAGGGAGCAAAAACCCGTTCTTCACAAAAGACAGTGCTACCCGTCGATGCAGATAGAACCATGGTTGTACTGGCCCACAAACTAGCCCCACCACACATAATCGAGACTCTTCCAGATTGCACACTTACACCGTTGGGCAGAGAACCAGCTACAACCCATCTAACCGCAACCCCAGCGGATAGTAACCCACTTATAGTTGACAAAGCACCATGTCCACCACAGAGTACCCCCACACGAGCAGTTTGTAAAGCTACTGCAGTGCCCAAAGCACGAAGACCACCACAGCTAACCCAAACTCCACATTTAAAGCAGAAGAGCAACTGTTCTCAGGTCAGATTCCGTAGCTATGGTCCATACTCCTTTGCTGTTGCATCACTGTATTTACTCATGCCAACTACTTTCGAATTTGAAGGATCCAATTGAAACTCCAATGGTGCAACAGGTATGTTTTAAACCTATTTCTTTAACTGGATTGCTGTTCTAACTTCTTGCTCTATGTTGATTTCAGTTTAAGTTGTATAAACAGTTATGTTCTCATGTGATGCACATTACAAGTGCTGCCAATGATATGTAGTTTCTCACACTTATATTCTGTCTATGCTGCTGTGTCTTAAAAATATATGAGTTGAACTGTGTCTCTATCTTGATTAGGGAATATAAACTAGAATGATATGGACAATACAGTGACCATAGTACATAGATATATGTTTGTTTCATGTTGTTATACTGTCCACCTTACTACTGAACCGGTTTACCAAAATGAGTTCCATATACTACAAGCTAAACATGTGATGTGTCTTCTTGTTTCTCTTATAGTATGCAAACAGAATATTGGAGAAGAGCACCCCACTATGCAATGGTAGAGAAAGTAATGCATATAAGGTTCAAGATAGTGAGACAACCCTTTTGGTCTCCAAGAAAGGTGATAAAAACGATCTTGTAGACAGTGAGAAAACCCCACATTCCTATGTTGATGTAGTGTTCGAGTTACTGGCCAGCACCGCTGGCACAAGCTTTTCGAACTCGCTGCCTGAATCACTTCAGCTTCTTCAGTCTCAGCTACAAGCTGAAAGGCATCAGTCAGCTGTGCTGCGACTAGAAGCAGAAGGACTGAGGAAGTCCCTGCAGAATTCAGATGCGTACTTTCTTGTGCAACAACAAGCACTAGAGGATTTAAGCGCCAAACAAGAGAAAGTTAATAAGCTTGCTAAGCATCTTCCAGCATTATGGGTACCCAGGATATTGTTTCTTGAACTCTTCTGAAGTGGTTTCAGTTCTGGACTTGTTTTGCTGCGGCGTCTATATGCTGCTTTGTTCCCTATATTTGCATTGGTGGCGAACTTTGATGCCTAGTGGATGTAATATGTGTAATAGCCGTGATAGCCTAGCATAAGTTGCTTGCTTATTTATTTGTTTGCTTGTAGTCAGTGCGGTTCTTTTTTAGCGGTTTGCTAGTGGCTGCAATAACCAATTTTTTAAAACTAGGCCACAATAACCATGGGCTAATATTTACTGTAGTGACACTGGGCCTCCTACGGGCCGTAGAAACAGTGGGCCTTCTACGGGCCGTAGAAACAGTAGGCCTTCTATGGGCCGTAGAAACAATGGGCCTTCTACGGGCCGTATCATCAATGGGCCTTATACGGGCTGTATGATCGATTGGCCAAACATGGGCCAATAACAGGCCGCATTATGGCCGTAAATGGGCTAGAGTTGGAATCGCCCGTTCATGGGCCGACCATAACGGACAATCGTTAATAGGCCGTATTTGATGACGCTATGAAAACGGCCCAACGTATTAACGAACCACAAACGGGCCGACTGTAACCACGGGCTGAATTTGGCCCACAAGCAGAAAATGACAGTAACGGACCGTAAGTAAACGAATGCTGGAAATGAGCCCAAGAATAAATGGGCTCTGAGAAGGCTGAAATAAAACATGGGCTAGAAACGGCCCAACGGTAACGGGCCGTTAATGGGTATAAAGTGATACACTATTCATTACGGGCCAGTTTCACCACGGGCCGTTAATGGGTGTAAAGTGATACACTGTTCATTACGGGCCAGTTTCACCACGGGCCCTTAATAGGCCAAGAGTTACATAGGGCCTCATATGGGCCAAAAGACATCATGGGTCATACATGGGCCAGAAGTGAAAACAGGCTGGAATCATATTGGATGGCCCAGATGACACTACTGGGCCTAATTCGGATAGGGCGCAACGGGCCTTGGGTTAGCAGGCTGTAAATGGGCTATATGCGAACAGGCCGTTAACAGGCTTTCCATGGGCCGGCCCACCACCTTTTGACCAAGTCAAACGGGCCGGCCTTTTCACAGGAATGAGCCTCTGTTGGGCCGTGCCACGTGTCGATGTATCATAGGCGCCTTCTGTCCAATGAGTGGATGACATCTGTCCCAACGATGAGCCGACACGTGTTTCCTCCAGCCAATGATGATTTTACACGTGGAAAATCCCCATTGGTCGGGGCTGTTAACGGGTTATCGGATCCAAAACCCGACCCGATAGCTTAACGGCATTCCATTACGGTGGATGCCATGTGTCGGTCACCCTTGACAAAAGCACTTCTGTGACGCGCGATTTATCGTCACGGAAGTGCACACTTCCGTGATGATAATTTTGGTAATGTCATGGAACACTTCTACGACAACACAGGTATGACTATCTTGATTCTGTCATAAAATTGTCATGGATGTACATGCATGACAAAAAACGCGACTTACTGTGAAAACACGTATCATCACAGAAGTGTATTTTTTTGTAGTGTTTACTAAAACTAACTTAGTTGTGTCCTTATCTAAACAGTCCCTACTTTTTATTTACGTAATCTTTATTATCTTGCAAACCTATCCAACAACACCTACAAAGTACTTCTAGATTCATACTTGTTCTAGGTAAAGCGAACATCAAGCGTGCGTAGAGTTGTATCGGTGGTCGATAGAACTTGAGGGAATATTTGTTATGCCTTTAGCTCCTCATTGGGTTCGACACTCTTACTTATCTAAAACTGTTGCGATCCCCTATACTTGTGGGTTATCAATCTCCTACTGGATTAATACCTTGGTTCTCAAAAACGAAGGGAAATACTTATGCTACTTTGCTGCATCACCCTTTCCTCTTCAAGGGAAAACTAACACAGTGCTCAAGAGGTAGCAACGTTCCATCTCCTGCAAAAGGATTAGCTAGCAGTTTCTCTATCATACCCGAAGGAATTTCAAAGTAAACATTTTCAGTAGGTTCAGTAGGTTGAGGAGCAACTCTTTGCTCTACTGGTCGGGGAGAAGATACCCCGAACAAGCCCCTTAAAGGATTATGTTCCATAGTAACAAGTGACAGTAAATTTCAGCACACTATATAAATTTTTCCTTACCAAATTCCACATACCAAAGGCGCTTCACTCCCCAGCAATGGCACCAGAAAAGAGTCTTGATGACCCACAAGTGTAGGGGATCTATCGTAGCTTTTCGATAAGTAAGAGTGTCGAACCCAACGAGGAGCAGAAGGAAATGATAAGCAGTTTTCAGTAAGGTATTCTCTGCAAGCACTGAAATTGTCGATAACAAATAGTTTTGTGATAAGGTAATTTGTAACGAGTAGCAAGCAATAAAAGTAAATAAGGTGCAGAAAGATGGCCCAATCCTTTTTGTAGCAAAGGACAAGCCTGGACAATTCGTCGGCCTTCCTAGTGAAGATGCCGCTACCCATCTAAACAACTTTGTTGATTTGTGTGATATGCAAAAGAAGGAAGATGTGGATAATGATATTGTTAAATTGAAGCTATCGCCGTTTTCGCTTAGAGATTGTGCTAAAGCTTGGTTTTCGCCTTTGCCTAAAAATAGTATTGATTCATGGAATAAGTGCAAAGATGCTTTTATCTCTAAGTATTTTCCTCCCGCTAAGATCATCTCTTAGAAACGATATTATGAATTTTAAGCAACTTGATCATGAACATGTTGCACAATCTTGGGAGAGGATGAAATTAATGATACGTAATTGCCCTACACATGGTTTGAATCTTTGGATGATTATACAAAACTTTTATGCTGGATTGAATTTTGCTTCTAGAAATCTTTTAGATTTGGCCGCAGGAGGCACTTTTATGGAAATCACTTTAGGAGAAGCTACTAAACTCTTAGATAATATTATGGTTAATTATTATCAATGTCACACCGAAAGATCTACTAATAAAAAAGTGCATGCAATTGAAGAGATTAATGTTTTGAGTGGAAAGATGGATGAACTTATGAAATTTTTTGCTAATAAGAGTGCTCCTACTGATCCTAATGATATGCCTTTGTCTACCTTGATTGAGAATAATAATGAATCTATGGATGTGAATTTTGTTGGTAGGAACAATTTTGGTAATAACACGTATAGAGGTATTTTTAATTCTAGGTCGTTTCCTAGTAATTCCTCTAATAATTATGGTAATTCCTACAACAATTCCTATGGAAATTATAATAAGACGCCCTCTGATTTTGAATCTAGTATTAAAGAATTTATTACTTTGCAAAAGAGTTTCAATGCTTTGATTGAAGAAAAATTGCTTAAGATTGATGGGTTGGCTAGGAATGTTTATAGAATTTCTCTTGATGTTGATTCTTTGAAAATTAGATCTATTCCACCTAAGCAAGATATCAATGAGTCTCTCAAAGCCATGAGAATTTCCATTGATGAGTGCAAAGAAAGAACCGCTAGGATGCGTGCTAAGAAAGATTGCTTTGTGAAAGCGTGTTCTTCTAGTTTTCATGATAATAAAGATGAAGATCTAAAAGTTATTGATGTGTCTCCTATTAAATATTTGTTTTGTAATATGAATCTTGATAACGGTGAGACTAAAGATGAGACACCTTTACCTAGAAGGCGTTCCAAAAATTCCGAGTTTTTAGATCTAGATGCAAAAATTGTTAAAAGTGGGATTGAAGAGGTCAAAACTTTAAATAACAATGAACCCACTATTTTGGATTTCAAGGAATTTAATTATGATAATTGCTCTTTGATAGATTGTATTTCCTTGTTGTAATCTGTGCTAAATTCTCCTCATGCTTATAGTCAAAATAAAGCTTTTACTAAACATATCGTTGATGCTTTGATGCAATCTTATGAAGAAAAACTTGAGTTGGAAGTTTCTATCCCTAGAAAACTTTATGATGAGTGGGAACCTACAATAAAAATTAAAATTAAAGGTCATGAGTGCTATGCTTTGTGTGATTTGGGTGCTAGTGTTTCCACGATTCCAAAAACTTTGTGTGATTTGCTAGGTTTCCGTGATTTTGATGATTGTTCTTTAAACTTGCACCTTGCGGATTCCACTATTAAGAAACCTATGGGAAGAATTAATGATGTCCTTATTGTTTCAAATAGGAACTACGTGCCCATAGATTTCATTGTTCTTGATATAGATTGCAATCCTTCGTGTCCTATTATTCCTGGTAGACCTTTCCTTAGAACGATTGGTGCAATTATTGATATGAATGAAGGGAATATTAAATTCCAATTTCCGTTAAGGAAAGGCATGGAACACTTCCCTAGAAAGAAAATTAAATTACCATATGAATCTATTATGAGATCCACTTATGGATTGCCTACCAAAGATGGCAATACCTAGATCTATCTTCGCTTTTATGCCTAGCTAGGGGCGTTAAACGATAGCGCTTGTAAGGAGGCAACCCAATTTTATTTTTATTCCTTGATTTTTGATCCTATTTAGTAATAAATAATTTATCTAGACTATGTTTTGGTTGTGTTTTTGTGTTTAATTAGTGTTTGTGCCAAGTAGAACCGTTGGGAAGACTTGGGGAAAGTCTTTTTGATCTTGCTGTAAAAAACAGAAACTTTAGCGCGCACGAGAATCGCTGCCATTTTTATTTGGAAGGTGATATTTAGTTAATTATTTTTTAAGATAATTAAAAGATAAATTCCTCACGTCCAGAAATTTATTTTAGAATTTTTGGGGTTCCAGAACTTGCGTTAGCTACAGATTACTACATACTGTTCTGTTTTGAGAGATTTTATTTTTCTTGTGTTGTTTGCTTATTTTGATGAATCTATGGCTAGTAAAAGAGTTTATAAACCATTGAGAAGTTGTAATACAGTAGGTTTAACACCAATATAAATTAAGAATGAGTTCATTACAGTACCTTGAAGTGGTGTTTTTTTTTCTTTCGCTAATGAAGCTCACTAGATTTTCTATCTTGAGTTTTGTGTTGTGAAGTTTTCAAGTTTTGGGTAAAGATTTCATGGATTATGGAACAAAGAGTAGCAAGAGCCTAAGCTTGGGGATGCCCATGGCACCCCAAGGTAAAAATTCAAGGACACCAAAAAGCCTAAGCTTGGGGATGCCCCGGAAGGCATCCCCTCTTTCGTCTTCGTCTATCGTTAACTTTACTTGGAGCTATATTTTTATTCACCACATGATATGTGTTTTGCTTGGAGCATCTTGTATGATTTGAGTCTTTACTTTTTAGTTTACCACAATCATCCTTGCTTTACACACCTTTTGAGAGAGACACACATGATTTGAAATTTATTAGAATACTCTATGTGCTTCACTTATATCTTTTGAGCTATATAGTTTTTGCTCTAGTGCTTCACTTATATCTTTTAGAGCACGGTGGTGGATTTGTTTTATAGAAACTATTGTTCTCACATGCTTCACTTATATTATTTTGAGAGTCCGTTAGAACAACATGGCAATAATAAAAACTTTCATGCAAGTGCATTGAATACTATGAGAAGTTTGATACTTGATAATTGTTTTGAGATATGGAGATGGTGATATTAGAGTCATGCTAGTTGAGTAGTTGTGAATTTGAGAAATACTTGTGTTGAAGTTTGTGATTCCCGTAGCATGCACGTATGGTGAACCATTATGTGATGAAGTCGGAGCATGATTTATTTATTGATTGTCTTCCTTATGAGTGGCGGTCGGGGACGAGCGGTGGTCTTTTCCTACCAATCTATCCGCCTAGGAGCATGCACGTAATACTTTGCTTTGATAACTTGTAGATTTTTGCAATAAGTATGTGAGTTCTTTATGACTAATGTTAAGTCCATGGATTATACACACTCTCACCCTTCCACCCTTGCTAGCCTCTCTAGTATGGCGCAACTTTCGCTGGTACCATAAACCCACCATATACCTTCCTCAAAACAACCACCATACCTACCTATTATGGCATTTCCATAGCCATTCTGAGATATATTGCCATGCAACTTTCCACCGTTCCGTTATTATGACACGCTTCATCATTGTCATATTGCTTGCATGATCATGTAGTTGACATCGTATTCATGGCAAAGCCACTGTTCATAATTCTTCATACATGTCACTCATGCATCATTGCACATCCCGGTACACCGCCGGAGGCATTCACATAGAGTCATATTTTGTTCTAAGTATCGAGTTGTAATTCTTGAGTTATAAGTAAATAAAGTGTGATGATCATCATTATTAGAGCATTGTTCCAAGTGAGGAAAGGATGATGGAGACTATGATTCCCCCACAAGTCAGGATGAGACTCCAGACGAAAAAAGAGAAAAGAGGCCAAAAAAAGAAAGAAGGCCCAAATAAAAAAAGAGAGAAAAAGAGAGAAGGGACAATGCTACTATCCTTTTTCCACACTTGTGCTTCAAAGTAGCACCATGTTCTTCATATAGAGAGTCTCCTATGATATCACTTTCATATACTAGGGAGAATTTTTCATTATAGAACTTGGCTTATATATTCCTATGATGGGCTTCCTCAAAATGCCCTAGGTCTTTGTGAGCAAGCAAGTTGGATGCACACCCACTTAGTTTCTTTTGTTGAGCTTTCATATACTTATAGCTCTAGTGCATCATTGCATGGTAATCTCTACTCACTCACATTGATATCTATTGATGGGCATCTCCATAGCCCGTTGATATGCCTAGTTGATGTGAGACTATCTTCTCCTTTTTGTCTTCTCCACAACCACCATTCTATTCCACCATAGTGCTATATCCATGGCTCACGCTCATATATTGCGTGAAGATTGAAAAAGTTTGAGAACATCAAAAGTATGAAACAATTGCTTGGCTTGTCATCGGGGTTGTGCATGATTTAAATATATTGTGTGGTGAAGATAGAGCATAGCGAGACTCTCTATATGCAGGAATTAAGCTTGGGGATGCTTGATGCGTTGAGAAATATCATAGAAAGCATTCCACATCAAAAATTCTTCTTTTATCATTTACCTACTCGAGGACGAGCAGAATTAAGCTTGGGCATGCTTGATACGTCTCCAACGTATCTATAATTTTTGATTGCTCCATGCTATTATATTATCTATTTGGATGTCAATTGGCTTTATTTTACACTTTTATATCATTTTTGGGACTAACCAACTAACCGGAGGCCCAACCCAAATTGATGTTTTTTACCTATTTTAGGGTTTCGAAAAAAAGGAATATCAAACGGATTCCAAACGGAATGAAACCTTCGGGAACATGATTTTCTCAACAAATATGTTCCAGGAGACTTGGAGTGGGCATCCAGAAACAACGGTGGAAGCCACGAGGCAGGGGGCGTGCCTACCCCCCCGGCGCGCCCTCTACCCTCGTGGGCCCTCCGTTGCTCCACCGACATACTTCTTCCTCCTATATATATCCACGTACCCCCAAACATCCAGGAGTACCACGAAAACCTAATTCCACCACCACAACCTTCTGTACCCGAGAGATCCCATCTTGGGGCCTTTTCTGGAGCTCCGCCGGAGGGGGCATTAATCACGGAGGGCTTCTACATCAACTCCATGGCCTCTCCGGTGATGTGTGAGTAGTTTACTTCAGACCTACGGGTCGGTAGTTATTAGCTAGATGGCTTCTTCTCTCTCTTTGGATCCCAATACAAAGTTCTCCTCGATCTTCTTAGAGATCTATTCGATGTAATTTCCTTTGCGGTGTGTTTGTCAAGATCCGATGAATTGCGGGTTTATTATGTAGATTATCTATGAACAATATTTGATTCTCCTCTGAATTATTTTATGTATGATTGGTTTATCTTTGCAAGTCTCTTCGAATTATCAGTTTGGTTTGGCCTACTAGATTGATCTTTCTTGCAATGGGAGAAGTGCTTAGCTTTGGGTTCAATCTTGCGGTGCTCGATCCCAGTGATAGAAAGGGAACCGACATGTATTGTATTGTTGCCATCGAGGATAAAAAGATGGGGTTTATATCATATTGCATGAGTTTATTCCTCTACATCATGTCATCTTCCTTAAAGCATTACTCTGTTCTTATGAACTTAATACTCTAGATGCATGCTGGATAGTGGTCGATGTGTGGAGTAATATTAGTAGATGCAGAATCGTTTCGGTCTACTTGTCGTGGACGTGATGCCTATATACATGATCATACCTAGATATTCTCATAACTATGCTCAATTCTATCAATTGCTCGACAGTAATTCGTTTACCCACCATAATACTTATGCTCTTGAGAGAAGCCACTAGTGAAACCTATGGCCCCCGGGTCTATCTTCCATCATATTAATCTTCCAATACTTAGTTATTTCCTTTTCCGTTTATTTTACTTTGCATCTTTATTTCTATTTATCATAAAAATACCAAAAATATTATCTTATCATATCTATCAGATATCACTCTCGTAAGTGACCGTGAAGGGCTTGACAACCCCTTTATCGCGTTGGTTGCAAGGTTCTTATCTGTTTGTGTAGGTGCGTGGGACTTGAGCATGATCTCCTACTGGATTGATACCTTGGTTCTCAAAAACTGAGGGAAATACTTACGCTACTTTGCTGCGTCACCCTTTCCTCTTCAAGGGAAAACCAACACAGTGCTCAGATAACCCACAAGTATAGGGGATCGCAACAGCTTTAGAGGGTAGAGTATTCAACCCAAATTTATTGATTCGGCACAAGGGGAGCCAAAGAATATTCTCAAGTATTAGCAGCTGAGTTGTCAATTCAACCACACCTGGAAACTTAGTATCTGCAGCAAAGTGTTTAGTAGCAAAGTAATATGATAGTGGTGGTAGCGGCAACAAAAGTAAAGACAGCAAAAGTAATGTTTTTGGTATTTTGTAGTGACTGTAACAATAGCAGTGGGAAAGTAAATAAGCGAGAACCAGTATATGGAAAACTCGTAGGCACCGGATCAGTGATGGATAATTATGCCGTATGCGGTTCATCATGTAACAGTCATAACATCGGGTGACACAGAACTAGCTCCAATTCATCAATGTAATGTAGGCATGTATTTCGTATATAGTCATACGTGCTTATGGAAAAGAACTTGCATGACATCTTTTGTCCTACCCTCCCGTGGCAGTGGGGTCCTATTGGAAACTAAGGGATATTAAGGCCTCCTTTTAATAGAGAACCGAAACAAAGCATTAGCACATAGTGAATACATGAACTCCTCAAACTAAGGTCATCACCGGGAGTGGTCCCGATTATTGTCACTTTGGGGTTGCCGGATCATAACACATAGTAGGTGACTATAGACTTGCAAGATAGGATCAAGAACTCACATATATTCATGAAAACATAATAGGTTCGAATCTGAAATCATGGCACTCGGGCCCTAGTGACAAGCATTAAGCATAGCAAAGTCATAGCAACATCAATCTCAGAACATAATGGATACTAGGGATCAAACCCTAACAAAACTAACTCGATTACATGATAAATCTCATCCAACCCATCACCGTCCAGCAAGCCTACGATGGAATTACTCACGCACGACGGTGAGCATCATGAAATTGGTGATGGAGGATGGTTGATGATGACGACGGCGACGAATCCCCCTCTCCGAAGCCCCGAATGGACTCCAGATCAGCCCTCCCGAGAGGTTTTAGGGCTTGGCGGCGGCTCCGTATCTTAAAATGCGATGATTTCTCCTCTCTGATTTTTTTCTCTCCGAAAGCAAATATATAAAGTTGGAGTTGGCGTCGGAGGGTTTCCAGGGGGCCCACGAGGTAGGGGCGCGCCCTAGGGGGGCGCCCCCCACCCTTGTGAGAAGGGTGTGGGCCCCCTGGTCTTCATCTTTGGCGAGGATTTTTTATTGTTTTTTCTAAGATGTTCCGTGGAGTTTCAGGTCATTCCGAAAATATTTGTTTTCTGCACATAAAACAACACCATGGTAATTCTGCTGAAAACAGCGTCAGTTCGGGTTAGTTCCATTAAAATCATACAAGTTAGAGTCCAAAACAAGGGCAAAAGTGTTTGGAAAAGTAGATAGGACGGAGACGTATCAACTCCCCCAAGGTTAAACCCTTGCTTGTCCTCAAGCAATTCAGTTGACAAACTGAAAGAAAGAAAGAAAAACTTTTCCAAACTCTGTTTGCTCTTGTTGTTGTAACTATGTCAAGCCAACATTCAAGGTTTCAGCATAGATCATAACTAACCACATTTGCAATAATTCTCAGGTCTCACAATTACTCACATCAATAGCATAATCAACTAGCAAGTCATAATAATAAATCTTGGATGACAACACTTTCTCAAAACAATCATAATATGATATAACAAGATGGTATCTCGCTAGCCCTTTCTGAGACCGCAAAACATAAATGCAGAGCACCTTTAAAGATCAAGGACTGACTAGACATTGTAATTCATGGTAAAAGAGATCCAATCATAGTCATACCCAATATAAATTAACAGTGATGAATGCAAATGACGGTTGTGCTCTCCAGCTAGTGCTTTTTAATAAGAGGGTGATGACTCAACACAAAAGTAAATGGATAGGCCCTTCGCAGAGGGGAGCAGGGATTTGTAGAGGTGCCAGAGCTCGGTTTGAAATAGAGATAAATTGTATTTTGAGCGGTATACTTTCATTGTCAAGGTAACAACAAAGAGATGGCGATATCTTCCATGCTAAACACATTATAGGCGGTTCCCAAACAGAATGGTAAAGTTTATACTCCCCCTCCACCAACAAGCATCAATTCATGGCTTGCTCGAAACAACGAGTGCCTCCAAAATACATCAGGTCCAAGGGGGAGTTTTGTTTGCAATTAATTTTGATTTAGTTTGCATAAAGCATGGGACTGGGCATCCCGGTGACCAGCCATTTTCTCATGAGTGAGGAGCGGAGTCCACTCCTCTTGAGCATAACCCGCCTAACACGGAAGATAAGGACAGCCTTTGTTGATACATGAGCTATTCGAGCATACAAAATAGAATGTTTATTTGAAGGTTTAGAGTTTGGCACATACAAATTTACTTGGAATGGCAGGTAGATACCACATATAAGAAGGTATGGTGGACTCATCTGGAATAACTTTGGGGTTTAAGGGATTGGATGCACAAGCAGTATTCCCGCTTAGTACAAGTGAAGGCTAGCAAAAGACTAGGAAGCGACCAACTAGAGAGCGACAACAGCCATGTACATGCATTAAAATTAATAAACATTGGATGCAAGCATGAGTAGGATATAATCCACCATGAACATAAATATCGTGAAGGCTATGTTGATTTGTTTCAACTACATGCGTGAACATGTGCCAAGTCAAGTCACTTAAATCATTGAAAGGAGGATACCACCCCATCATACCCATCATAACCATCTCAATAGAATGTTGGCACACAAGGTAAATCATTATAACTCATAGCTAATCAAGCATGGCACACGCAACTATGATCTCTAATTGTGATTGCAAACATGTTTATTCATAATAAGCTGAATCAAGAACGAGAGACTCATCATATTTACAAAAACAAAAGAGGTCGAGTTCATACCAGCTTTTCTCATCTCAGTCAGTCCATCATATATCATCATAATTGCCTTTCACTTGCACGACCGGATGGTGTGAATACTAATAAGAGTGCACGTGCATTGGACTAAGCTGGAATCTGCGAGCATTCAATAAACAGGAGAAGACAAGGCAACATGGGCTCTTGGTTAAATCAACAGTAATGCATATAAGAGCCACTTCAACAATTTAATTATGTTCTTCTCCTAGTGACCCCCAAAGAAAAGAAAAGAAATAAAACTATTTACATGGGAAAGCTCCCAACAAGCAAAAGAAGAACGGGAAATATTTTTGGGTTATTACTACTACAGCAGAAAAATAAACTACTACTAAATTTTTTGGTTTTCTTAAGGTTTAGCAAACACACAAGAAGAAAACAGGAAAAAGAAAATAAACTAGCACGGATATTACAGTGAAAAAGTATGAGCACCGACATCTAGCAATGAGTGTGTGTGAGCATAAATGTAATGTCAGTGAGAAATACGTACTCCCCCAAGCTTAGGCTTTTGGCCTCAGTTGGTCTATGGCCACGGCTGGCCTGGCGGATATCCATCATAATAGTTGTTGGGGTCGTACTGTGATGAGGAAGAATAGTTGGGATCATACTGTGATGAAGAAGAAGACTCTGACTGCCACTGGCTGACAGTTATCTATGGATCCCAAGAATAAACAGATTGTCGTGGAGGCTCATCTTGTGGTTCCTGTTCCGGGGCAGGTGCAGGATTCTTGTAAGATTAGACGGCAGCCCACGTAATGAGGTATGCTCCTACAAAATTAAACAAAGAAGGAGCAGGTAGGATAATAGTCTCAGGATGATGTTTGTTAAAGAACAATTGATATTTAAGCTCTCCTGCCCTATTCTTAACAATAAAATCATGTGCCACCATACTTTTATGATCTAGATAAACACGGGGCAGCACCTTTTCTTCCTTCTCAGCATGCCTAATAGGTATGTTAAAATTTGCAGCTAGGCGTGTGGCATAGACTCCTCCAAAGATGGGACCCTTAGTACGGTTCATACTTAACCGCCTAGCAATAATACCGCCCATACTAAAAGTGTTATCACTGTATAAACCGTGGTGCAGAATAATTATATCAGGGATACTAAGGTTTCCGTTGTTTCTGCGTCCAATTAAACAACGACTAGCAAATAATGCAAAGTAACGTAAAATAGGAAAATGTATGCTAGTGATTCGTGCATCGGAAACCTTTCTAGTTTCTCCTACAGTGATAGTACCAATAAACCCAACCACATCATCATGATGTGGTTCTTCTGTCTTGCCCTCAAAAGGGATTAAACAAATCCGACAGAAATCATAAAGTGACATCTCCTTATGCTCATCATATAAATGAAACTCCACCGTAGGTGGTGAGTTCCTAGAATGAAAATGAAAGTTTTGCACAAAAGTATTTGTGAGTAAGGGATACTGATCGCATTGGTCGTGGAGGAAAGCGGTGAGGCCTGCATTGTGAGCCAATTCATGAAAATCTTCATAGATACCGGCTGCTCTCAAGAAATCTTCAGAAGGCCATTCACACGCCCGAATCTGTCAGGACCCTAATCCTAAGTCACACCGATCTAGCATGTAACACATCATATCACTTTGCGGCCTCACGCACGCTATTCCCACGGGTGCCACCTTACCTGGCCCGGGACCATTTGCGCCTTTTGGGTCACGTATATGATAGTGTCGCTAGCATCCATATGACAAAGAACCTGGGCCGACATGGCCAGTCGTGGACCCAAAGCGGCACTAACCCATGGGGACAGGCATACATGAATCAACTTTGAGCATGTCGGTCAACAGTGTGTGAATCCGGGCTGTAGCACTGGGCTAACAGGACTCCGGTAACCCGGGCTGTAGCAGGCTAGGCAGGACTCCGGATGTCACCGCGTGACATTTCCCCAAAGGGACAGACACAGGAACGAAGTGAAACACATGCCGGCCAGTCAAGTGTCCTGAGCAGTAGTGCTGGGCTAGCAGGACTCCGGTGAACCGGGCTATAGCGGACTACTATGGCTCAAGGAAGCACTAGACTACATTTTCCCATAAGAGAGGCTGCCAAGGATAAACAACTAGATTGTCGGATCCCACACATACCAAGCATTTCAATCATGCACACAATATGCTCGATATGTGTAAATACAACATGGCATCACAACAAGACTCTACGACTCAAGTATTTATTCATTAGACTCCGAGGAGCGAGATATTACAAACATGGGTCTCATGACCCAACATACAGAGCATACAAGCAACAAGCACATGCGGAAGCTTAACTTGTCTGAGTATAGACAACTACAAATGAAGAAGGCTGAGAAGCCTGACTATCTACCAGATCCTGCCGAGGGCACAAGATCGTAGCTGAGGTATCAAGCTAAACGTCGAAGTCCACACGGAACTACTAGCGAGACTGGTGTCTCTCTGCAAAACATAAAATAGGCAAACATGAGTACAAATGTACCCAGCAAGACTTACATCAGCACTATCTACATATGCATCGGTATCAATAAAGGGGTGGTGGAGTTTAACTGCAGCAAGCCAGCTTTGACTTAGTGGCTAACCTGAACTACGTCTGCAAGTAACTCTTTTGAGGTGGCGCACACGAGTCCACATATTCACCATATCAATACACCACTATGGATCCGCTCCCGTCTCCCTACAAGAAGGCCATCCATAGCACTCACGCTTATCTTGCGCATTTTAGAGTATCCACTTTCACTTGTCTATGAACTGTACAAGGGGTCCAAGTTTCCATATCCGAGGAATCCGGCTATTCGAATAGATAATCATAGCCCTGCAGGGGTGTACTTCTTCACACACGCTCTCGCCACTTATCGCCCTGTACACATTATGTACCTCGGGAACCTTCAAGCGGAAACCGGGCGAGGGAGTCAGCCACAACCTGACTAACCAACAAGTCTCTTGTCTAGGTTTATCGCCTATTCGGGTTCCATCCGCAAGGAGATCCGGCCGGGGTGTCGCTCACGGCCCCAAACGATGTGTACAGGGTTCCCAAGCCCACCATCCGGGTGCCACTTGGTACACTAGGCCATGGTGCCTAGTCTGTCCCAAGCCCACCTGTACCGGGTGCCACTTGGTAGACTACTAACACTACCTACAAACACCAGAAACTAGTTGCAACTCCTGGACAGAGATCGAGTTGATTAATAAGTCGAGAGGGGTCGAGTTACCGGAACCCAATGTGTGGTAGTAACTGTTCATGGATCACAAACATAGAACTCAGTTCCTGAGGACGGCTGCAATGAGACAACCCACCATGTACTCCTACATGGCCTCTCACCGCTACCTTTACCAAATCGTGTTCACACACTTAGCTCTCAATAGTAGGACATGTTCACAACTTTCCAATTCACCCCCGATGAATCAGACCTGACACAACTCTAGGCAATAGCAGGCATGACAACAAGCATGAATGAGTAGGCACATCAGGGCTCAAACAAATCCTACTCATGCTAGTGGGTTTCATCTATTTCCTGTGGCAATGACAGGTCATGTAGAGGAAAGGGGTTCAACTACCGCAGCATGTAACAGTTGAATCGCTGTTGTCCTAATGCAGTAAAAGAGAGCAGGAGCGGGAGAGTGGGATTTTATCGGAATGAACAAGGGGGTTTTGCTTGCCTGGCACTTCTGAAGATAGTATAGTTCTTCATCGGTGTCATCGAACTCATCGTCGGAACGCGTCTATCGAGAGGGGGCAATTACCGACAACTGAGAAAGAAACACAATCAATGCAATGCAACAATATGATGCATGAATGTGACATGGCGATATGCTGTGGTTTGAGCTAATGCAACTAGCAACAATTTAAATGAAGTTGGTTTGAACCCAAGGTTCAAATTCAAACTCCATGTAAGACATTTCAAATGCCATTAATTCAAATTGTATTATACAGCAACTCTAAGTTGTTCAAACATGCATGAAAATGGTACAGATGGATAGATTAAATTTTTCCGATCATTTTTCATATATAATTTATCTTATTTGGAGTTACGGTTGAATTTCTATGATTTTTAGAAGTTTAAGCAATTTTCTGGATTTTTCTAAATATTTAGAATTAAACTAATTCTAGAAAATGAATTACTGCGTCAGCATGACGTCAAGGTGATGTCAGCAGGTCAAAGGCGTCGACCAGGTCAAACCTGACCAGTGGGACCCACTGGTCAGTGACCCAGTCAACTAACTAAGTTAGTTAACCCTAACTAACTAGCCTGGGCCCATGGGTCAGTGACTATAGTAACTAACCTAACTAGCTAATTAGTGCTAACTAGAGTAATTAGTCAGGCGGGGCCCATAAGTCAGTGAGAGAGAGGGGGAGGTCAAACCGGGCAGTGGGGCCAACCCATGCCGGTCAACGGGTCAGGGGTCTAAATAATTCGGTGGGGCCCGACTGTCAGTGGCAGTGAGGTGGTCAATTATGTGGGGAGGTTAGTCCTAATGATAGCCACGTCGGCACGCCGGAGTTTGGCCGGCGGCGACCTCAACCGCGGCGGAAGATCGCCGGAAACATGCTAGGGGTTGCGGTTTGTCGTGCAGAAGGCATCGGGGAGAAGCCCTTGCTTGGGCGCGTCCAATGGGCCAGGCAGGGGGTCGCGGGGCGGCCGGAATCTCGCCGGCGATGAGTTTTGGCGGCGGCGCAACTACGGGTTGCACGGGCGCGAGGCCACGGTGCACAAGCGGACGACCATGAGGCGCGCTACAGGTTCCTGGAGAAGCCCAGAGCACGACTCCATGCTTGGGTTGGTCAGGCGGGCGGCTAGCGACGGTGAGCTTCGCGGCGGCGGCAGCGATTGCTCGGCCATGGCGGGGCTGCGGTTAGAGGATGGAACAGAGGGGGCGAGCACGGGGGGGAAGGTGTTGGAGCTCACAAGGATGCAGCAGAGAAGGCCAGCGGGCTCGGGGACGACCTAGAGACGGAGAATCGGGGCCGGCGATCTTCGGTGCCCGTCGGTGAAGACGACGGCGATGGCGTCACTGCAGGGCTCCTGGCGTTGCTTGGAGCGGTGAGGAGGAAGAGTAGGTCGAGGCGGAGCTTTGGGAGGTGTCAGGGAGGTGAGGCGGTGGCTGTGGCCGTGGGGGAGCTCGGCGGCGGCGACGGCTGCGTTCGGTCGCGCGCGTGAGAGAGAGACGGAGAAGGGGACGAGGGCGAGGGAAAGTGCGAGAGCGTCAAGGGGGTCCAGGGGGTAGCGTGGCAGCGCTGCAACTCGACCAGAGAGCTGGGGAGGCAGGCAGGCTGCTGCCGGCGTGGCGTGCTCGCACGGGGGCGTGCTCCGCTTCTCCTCTGCCTTCTGGCAAGAGGAGGGGGATGACTGGCAGCGGTGGTGGGCTGGGCCAGCTCCTGGGCTGCACAGTGTTGGGCCTCTGGGCTGTAGGTAAGCGCCAGGTAACTCTCTCTCTCTTCTATTTCTATTTTTGTTCTGTTTTATATTTATGCCAATTTGTTTAGATTTGGTTTTCAAACCAAATCACTTTTAAATATTCTGAAAATAGTTATGGGCACTAAATGAATTATTCCAGAGGCCCTCAACTAATTCCAAAATTGTTGGAGCATTTAAAAATATTTATAGTATTTAAATGCCCCAATTCAAATACAATATGAGTTAATTCAAAAATCCAGAATGGCCTAAAAATATGTGCATCAATTTTGGAAGAGGTTCTAGACCAATTCAAAAATGATGGGCATTTATGAAGGGCATTTTGGGTTCATTGAAAAGATTTAACTTTGACCCTAGTTGAATTCCATTTGCTGCTAGGGTTTATCAGTCCCCATTTCAGCTTAAATAGAATTTAAACATGATGCAACAAGATGCAAAACACCAGGCAGTACCAGAAGCTAGGGATGTGACAGACTCTCCGTGGTGCGCGGCAAATTATACTTAGGCTTCGGTGCCTTTCCCTTTGAGCTTTGGCTGGATGAGCCCCTCAAAAATCTCCTCATTATTTTTCTGAAACAGTTTGAAATTTTTAGTAACTTCAAACAAAAATGAACCAACTTCAATAATATTGATAGCAACTACTCCTACAAGTGCCCAGAGCCTAAATCAAGCATTCGAACTACTTGGAACCATATAAATTTGACATGCAAGCTCAAGAACATGGTCACCTATGCAGCACAAATTTGCAAATAATAAAGCACTAGAACAAAAACTAATTGGACCAATGGAGGAGTCACATACCAAGGAACAATCTCCCCAAGCAGTTTTGCGAGAGGTGCTTTGAGCAAGGAGATCGAAAGTCACAACAAAAGTGGCTGGAACTCGTGCTTGAGTTGGTTTTTCGGGTTTGTGTGAGATAGAGGAAGAAGATGGGTGCTGGGATAAGTGGAGGAGGGCCACCATGGGCCCACGAGGCAGGGGGCGTGCCCTAGGGGGGGCGCCCACCACCCTCGTGGCCAGGTGGCAGGTCCTCCCGCGGTAATTTTTGCACAGTAAATCCTCAAATATTCCCGAAAAAATCATATTAAATTGGCATGGCATTCTGAGAACTTTTATTTTCGGGATATTTTTATATTGCACGGATAAGTCAGGAAAAAGATGGAAAAATACTATTTTTACTTTATTTAATATAAATAACAGAAAGTAAAAGTGGGGTACAGAAGTTTGTGCTTCTAATTTCAACCATCTCATGCTCATCAAAAAGAATCCACTAACAAGGTTGATCAAGTCTTGTTAACAAACTCATTCCGATAATCATGAAATCGAAGAAATTTCGAATAACACTAAGTTACCTCAACAGGGATATGCACATCCCCAATAATAAGTATATCATATTTCTTCTTGACAGTTAGTAGAGGAAATTCAAAACCTCCAAATATAATCGATGGAATTTTTCCAATAGAGTTGATACTATGAACTTGAGGTTGTTTCCTCGGAAAGTGTACCGTATGCTCATTACCCTTAACATGAAAAGTGACATTGCCTTTGTTGCAATCAATAACAGCCCCTGCAGTATTAAGAAAAGGTCTTCCAAGAATAATAGACATACTATCATCCTTGGGAATATCAAGTATAACAAAATGTGTTAAAATAGTAACGTTTGCAACCACAAGAGGCACATCCTCACAAATACCGACAGGTATAGCAGTTGATTTATCTGCCATTTACAAAGATATTTCGGTAGGTGTCAGCTTATTCAAGTCAAGTCTACGATATAAAGAACACCGGCTCCAAGATCACATAAAGCAGTTTTAATATAATTTCTTTTAATGGAGCAAGGTATAGTAGGTACTCCGGGGTCTCCAAGTTTCTTTGGTATTCCACCCTTAAAAGTATAATTAGCAAGCATGGTGGAAATTTCAGCTTCCGGTATCTTTCTTTTATTAGTAATGATATCCTTCATATATTTAGCATAAGGATTTGTTTTGAGCACATCAGTTAATCGCATACGCAAAAAGATAGGCCTAATCATTTCAGGAAAGCGCTCAAAATCCTCATCATCCTTTTTCTTGGATGGTTTCGGAGGAAAAGGCATGGGTTTCTAAACCCAAGGTTCCCTTTCTTTACGATGTTTCCTAGCAACAAAGTCTCTTTTATCATAACGTTGATTCTTTGATCGTGGGTTATCAAGATCAACAGCAGGTTCAATTTCTACATCATTACCATTGCTAGGTTGAGCATCATCATGAACATCATCATTAATATTTTTACTAGGTTCATGTTCATTACCAGATTGTGTTTTAGCATCAGACATAGAAATATCATTTGGATTATCAGGTGGTTCAGCAATAGGTTCACTAGAAGTTTGCATAGTTCTATCATTTTTCTTCTTCTTCTTTTTACAAGAACTAGGAACATCAATATTATTTCTTTGAGAATCTTGCTCGATTCTCTTAGGGTGGCCTTCAGGATACAAAGGTTCCTGAGTCATTCTACCAGTTCTAGTAGCCACTCTAACAGCATAATCATTTTTCTTACTATTCATTTCATTAAGCACTTCTTTTTGAGGCTTAAGTACTTGTTCTACTTGAGTGTTAACCATAGAAGCATGTTTGCTAACAAGTTTAAGTTCACCTTTAATATTAGCCATATAATCACCCAAGCGTCTAATCATATAAGCATTTTCTTTTAATTGTCTACCAAAATAAGCATTGAAGTCGTCTTGCTTAAACATAAAGTTATCAAACTCATCCAAGCACTGACTAGCAATTTTAGTAGGAGGGATCTCAACTTTATCATATCTATAGAGAGAATTTACCTTTACTACCTGTGTCGGGATATCGGGATCAGGAGGTTCTTCAATAAATAAAGAATTAAGATCATATGTTTCTTCAACAGGCGGTGAATTAAGACCATGTATTTCTTCAATAGGAGGTAAATTCTTAACTTCTTCAGCTTTAATACCTTTTTCTTTCATAGATTTCTTTGCCTCTTGCATATCTTCAGGACTGAGAAATAAAACACCTCCCTTCTTCGGAGTTGGTTTAGGAATAGGTTCAGTAATTGGAGCAGGAGTTGGCTCAGGAGGTGCACAATTATTTTCATTTGTCAACATATTATTCAATAGAATTTCAGCTTCATCCGGTGTTCTTCCCCTGAAAAGAGAACCAGCACAACTATCCAGGTAATCTTTGGAAGCATCGGTTAGTCCATTATAAAAGATATCAAGTATTTCAGGTTTCTTAAGAGGATGATCAGGCAAAGCATTAAGTAACTTGAGAAGCCTCCCCCAAGCTTGTGGGAGACTCTCTTCTTTAATTTGCACAAAATTGTATATTTCCCTCAAAGTAGCTTGTTTCTTATGAGCAGGGAAATATTTAGCAGAGAAGTAATAAATCATATCCTGGGGACTACGCACACAACCAGGATCAAGAGAATTAAACCATATCTTAGCATCACCCTTTAATGAGAACGGAAATATTTTGAGTGTATAGAAGTAACGCGATCTCTCATCATTAGTGAACAGGGCAGCTATATCATTTAACTTAGTAAGATGTGCCACAACAGTTTCAGATTCATAGCCATAAAAAGGATCAGATTCAACCAAAGTAATTATATCCGGATCAACAGAGAATTCATAATCCTTATCAGGAACACATATAGGTGAAGTTGCAAAAGCAGGATCAGGTGTCATTTTATCTCTAAGTGATTCTTTGTTCCATCTAATCAACAACCTTTTAAGCTCATATCTATCTTTGCAGGCTAAAATAGCTAAAGAAGAATCTTTATCAAAAAGATAACCTTCAGGAATAACAGGCATATTTTCATCATCACTATCATCATCGTATTCAGTTTCATTAATTTCTCTTTCTCTAGCCCTAGCAATTTGTTCATCAAGAAATTCACCAAGGGGCACAGTAGTATCAGGCATAGAAGCAGTTTCATCATAAGTATCATGCATAGTAGAAGTGGCATCATCAATAACATGCGACATATCGGAACGAATAACAGAAGCAGGTTTTGGTGTTGCTAGCTTACTCATAACAGAAGGTGAATCAAGTGCAGAGCTAGATGGCAGTTCCTTACCTCCCCTCGTAGTTGAGGGATAAATTGTTGTCTTAGCGTCTTTCAAGTTCTTCATAGTGTCCAACAGATATAAATCCAAGTGACTCGAAGAATAGAGCTATGCTCCCCGGCAACGGCGCCAGAAAAAGGTCTTGATAACCCACAAGTATAGGGGATCGCAATAGTTTTCGAGGGTATAGTATTTAACCCAAATTTATTGATTCGACACAAGGGGAGCCAAAGAATATTCTCAAGTATTAGCAGCTGAGTTGTCAATTCAACCACACCTGGAAACTTAGTATCTGCAGCAAAGTGTTTAGTAGCACAGTAATATGATAGTGGTGGTAGCGACAACAAAAGTAAAGACAGCAAACGTAATGTTTTTGGTATTTTGTAGTGATTGTAACAGTAGCAGCGGGAAAGTAAATAAGCGTAAACCAGTATATGGAAAACTTGTAGGCACCGGATCAGTGATGGATAATTATGCCGGATGCGGTTCATCATGTACAGTCATAACATAGGGTGACACAGAACTAGCTCCAATTCATCAATGTAATGTAGGCATGTATTCCGTATATAGTCATACGTGCTTATGGAAAAGAACTTGCATGACATCTTTTGTCCCACCCTCCCGTGGCAGCGGGGTCCTATTGGAAACTAAGAGATATTAAGGCCTCCTTTTAATAGAGAACCGGAACAAAGCATTAGCACATAGTGAATACATGAACTCCTCAAACTATGGTCATCACCGGGAATGGTCCTGATTATTGTCACTTCGGGGTTGCCGGATCATAACACATAGTAGGTGACTATAGACTTGCAAGATAGGATCAAGAACTCACATATATTCATGAAAACATAATAGGTTCAGATCTGAAATCATGGCACTCGGGCCCTAGTGACAAGCATTAAGCATAGCAAAGTCATAGCAACATTAATCTCAGAACATAGTGGATACTAGGGATCAAACCCTAACAAAACTAACTCGGTTACATGATAAATCTCATCCAACCCATCACCGTCCAGCAAGCCTACGATCTCACGCACGGCGGTGAGCATCATGAAATTGGTGATGGAGGATGGTTGATGATGACAACGGCGACGAATTCCCCTCTCCGGAGCCCTGAACGGACTCCAGATCAGCCCTCCCGAGAGGTTTTAGGGCTTGGTGGCGGCTCCGTATCGTAAAACGCGATGATTTCTTCTCTCTGATTTTTTTCTCTTGGAAGCAAATATATAGAGTTGGAATTGGCGTCGGAGGGTTTCCAGGGGGCCCACGAGGTAGGGGGTGCGCCTAGGAGGGGCGGGGGGCGCCCCCACCCTTGTGCACAGGGTGTGGGCCCCCTGGTCTTCATCTTTGGCGAGGATTTTTTATTATTTTTTCTAAGGTATTCCGTGGAGTTTCAGGACTTTCCGAGAATATTTGCTTTCTACACATAAAACAACACCAAGGTAATTCTGCTAAAAATAGCGTCAGTCCAGGTTAGTTCCATTCAAATCATACAAGTTAGAGTCCAAAACAAGGGCAAAAGTGTTTGGAAAAGTAGATACGATGGAGATGTATCAGGAACACTTCCCTAGAACAATAATTAGGCCACCATATGAATCAATCATGAGGGCATCTTATGGATCTCGAACCAAAGATGACAAAACTTAGATCCTTGCTTTATGCCTAGCTAAGGGTGTTAAACTATAGCGCTTGTTGGGAGGCAACCCAATGAATAAAATTTATTTTTGCTTTTGGCTTTATGTTCTTGAGTGTTAGCACAATTATTCTACTGTTATAATTGTTTTTTTGTGTTTTAATTAGTGTTTGTGCCAAGTAAAGCCTTTAGAATCTTCTTGGGTGATATTATTTGATCTTGCTGAAAAACATAAACTTTTACGCTCATGAAATTAATTTTTATTTTTTACCAGAGAGCAATAAAATAACCATTCCAATTTCAGTAGATAAATATACAAATTTCTCAGGTCTTCCTAATTTTTCAGAGTTTTTTGACTTACATACGTATTCAAAATAGTCAGATTGCTACAGACTGTTCTGTTTTGACAGATTCTGTTTTCTTTGTGTTGTGTGCTTATTTTGATGGCTCTGTGGTTTTATTTGATGAGTTTTTGCCATAGAAAAGTTGGAATACATTAGATATAATACAAAAACAAAATATGAATTGGTTTAATACAACACTTATAGTAGTAGTTTATTATTCTTATACTAACGGATCTCACGAAGACTTTGTTGAGTTTTGTGTGATTGTAGTTTTCAAGTTTTGGATTATCTTACGATGGATGAAGGAAGGATGTAAAAGCCTAAGCTTGGGGATGCCCCGGCATCCCTAGCTTTTATCCAAGAATGAGCAACCAACTAAGCTCGGGGATGCCCCCGAGTGGCATCCCCGCTTTCTTCCAACAACTATCGGTATTTTACTCGAGACTATATTTTTATTCGTCACATGATATGTGTTTTTCTTGGAGTGTCTTGTATGATATGTGTCTTTGATTGTTTTATTTTGTGTTTTAAGTCATCAATCCTTGCTGGACACACTTATTTGAGAGAGCCAAAATTATGTCATGACTTGTTAGAATTGCTCTGTGTGCTTCACTTAAATCTTTTATGAGCTAGGACTTGCTCTAGTGCTTCACTTATATCTTTTTGAGCACAGTGTGCTTTGTTTTTGAAGAAATTATCTCTTGCTTCACTTAAATTATTTTGAGAGAAATAAATTTTTTTATGCTCATGATCTTCACTTATATTTGTTTGAGCTTATGAAAACCAACACATGAACATTAGTCCCAAAGTGATAGATATCCAAGAAGGATAAAGAAACAAAGAAAGAAGAAGAAAATGTCATGAAGATCATTGGACGAAATAAACTTGATTCTTAGTAATAGTTTTGAGATATGATGATGAGTAATTATGCTCTAGTAAGAATATTGGTGTTAAGGTTTGTGATTCCCTATGCAAGTACGAAAGTCAATAATCATGCAATGAAAATTATATCCTACTTATGGTGCATTATTCGGTGTTAATTATGCTTAATGCTTGCTTATGAGATTATTCGTTTCTTGGTTGTCACTTCCCAATCTTTTGCTAGCCTTCATTTTGCACCAAGTATGACCTCTACTTGTGCATCCAAAATCCTTTAAACTAGTTTTGCCACATGAGTCCACTATATCTACCTATATGCGGTATTCTTTTGCCGTTCTAAGCAAATTTGCATGTGCCATCTCTAATTTTCAAAATAAATTTCTATTTTGTGTGTTTGTTTCGCTTGTGGAACGGTGAGGCTTGGCTAATATTTTCCATTCTAGATGTGTTATTCTCAAGATGAGTGTTTATTCACTTGCCATTGCATGAGAGTAAGGCAAAGGTATTAGTGATGCCCAGTCTCGAAATGCAAAAATAAATGAATTTACTTTATGTTGTCAAATAATAAATTCCTTGGAAAGTGTTGGTATAGAGGGCACCCGTGGATACGGTTAGCCATGGAAAGTGAAAGTTATGGTGGAAAAAGGAATAAACTTTATTTTCTGTTTGAGAACCGCCTATGGCATATCTAGAATGGAAAGTGTTCGGAACTCTAAGTCGTTTTTGTTAGTGGGATGGATACACCTCCCAAAATGTTTTTATCTCTAATCTTTTCGCTTTGAGCTCTGGCACCTCTACAAATCCCTACTTCCCTCTGCGAAGGCCTTTTCTTTTACTATATGCAATTTTTATTTTGAAATTTGAGTCTCCAGCTTCTCTTATAAAAAGCACCAACAAGGACGCAATATGATCTTACTTAAGTATTGGGTGTAGTTAATATTCGAGTGTGTTTCATGAATGGATCAATGTTTGAGCATGATGGACTATAAATAACTTATTTTAGCATTGATATTTTGAAAGACATGGTTGCTTGTTGATATGCTTGAGTATCTAAATTATTATGTCAAAACTAGACTATTGCTTTGAATCACATAAAAGTCCAAATGTCCATGCTATAAAGAAAAGAATATGATATGACACGATGAACAACACTCCACATCGATTTTTTTTGTTTTTATCACTTACCTACTCGAGGACGAGTAGGAGTTAAGCTTGGGGATGCTGATATGTCTCCAACGTATCTATAACTTTTTATTGTTCCATGTTGTTTTATTATCAATCTTGGATGTTTTATAATCATTTTATAGTCATTTTATATCATTTTTGGTACTAACCTATTGACATAGTGCCAAGTGCCAGCTGCTGTTTTTTCCATGTTTTTTTACATGGCAGAAAATCAATATCAAATGGAGTCCAAATGCCACAAAACTTTACGGAGATTTTTTATGGACCAGATGGAAGATATTGGGCCCTGGTTGCACCTGGGGGGAGTCCCAAGGAGGGGACAACCCACCAAGGCGCGCCCTGGTGGGTTGTGCCCCCCGAACCGCCTCTTTGCTCTATAAATACCCCAATATTCCCAAAACCCTAGGGGAGTCGAGGAAATATTCATCCAGCCGCCGCAGAGTCCAGAAACACCAGATCCAATCTAGACACCATCTCGGATGGGGTTCACCACCTCCATTGCTGCCTCTCCGATGATGCATGAGTAGTTTTTGTAGACCTTCGGGTCCGTAGTTAGTAGCTAGATGGCTTCATCTCTCTCTCTCTCTTGATTCTTAATACAATGGTCTCTTGGAGATCCATATGATGTAACTCTTTTGCGGTGTGTTTGTTGGGATCGATGAACTTTGAGTTTATGATCAGATCTATCTTTTTATATCCATGAAAGTTATTTGAGTTTCCTTGACCCCTTATATGCATGATCTCTTATAGCCTTGTATTTCTTCTCCAATATTTGGGTTTTGTTTGGCCAACTTGATCTATTTATCTTGAAATGGCAAGAGGTGCCCGGTAGTGGGTTCGATCTTACGGTGCTTGATCCCAGTGACAGAAAGGGAACCGACACGTATGTATCGTTGCTACTAAGGATAAAAAGACGAGATCTATATCTACCGCCATATAGATAAACGGATCTTGACTAGATCATGTCATCGTTCTTATTGCATTACTCCGTTTTCCATGAACTTAATACACTAGATGCATGCTGGATAGCGGTCGATGTGTGGAGTAATAGTAGTAGATGCAGGCAGGAGTCGGTCTACTAATCTTGGACGTGATGCCTATGTAATGATCATTGCCTGGATATCATCATAATTATTTGAGGTTCTATCAATTCCCAACAGTAATTTGTTTACCCACCGTTTGCTATTTTTCTCGAGAGATGCCACTAGTGAAACCTACGGCCCCCGGGTCTTATTTCTCATATTATTTGCCTTTGTGATCTACCTTTTATTTCCTTTTATTTTCAGATCTATTAATCCAAAAACCCAAAAATACTTTGCTGCAATTTATTGTTATTTATTTTGTTCGCGTCTGATCTATCAATCTACTACAAAATTACCTCATGTCTGTTTGCCTATCTTGAGGCGCCGTATCCCGGAAGGGATTGAAAACCCCTTTAACACGTTGGGTTTCGAGAAGTTGTTATTTGTGTGCAGGCGTTGTTTACATCGTGTTGCTTGGTTCTCCTACTGGTTCGATAACCTTGGTTTCATATCTGAGGGAAATACCTATCGCCACTGTGCTGCATCATCCCTTCCTCTTTGGGGAAATACCGACGTCGCTTCAAGCGACATCAATCTCTCATCACCAAATCACCCGAAGAAAAACACCACGGATCGCACCTCCTCCATCAAGAGTCGAGGCGTGATCAACAAAAGTAAACACCCGAGCCCCATGCTTTTTCTCCCACCTCGCCCAAGGATTTTTGTATAGAAGACAACCAAGGGCTAAGGTGCCAGCTATCAGATGACCATAAAGTCAGCCCATTGGGAGGAGTTGAGGACTCGAATCTTAAAAGTAGATCACATGAAGAAAAACACCACGGATGGCACCTCCTCCATCAAGAGTCGAGGCGTGATCAGCAAAAGTTAGCACCCGAGCCCCCATGCTTTTTTTGCCACCTCCCCCAAGGATTTCTGTATAGAAGAAAACCAAGGGCTAAGGTGCCAGCTATCAGATGACCATAAAGTCGGCCCATTGGGAGGAGTTGAGGACTCAGATCTTAAAAGTAATTTAGCTGGCTCCACGTCTGTGAACACTTCTCTGGACAAACACATCGGAGCTTCGAGCCCACAGGCGTCTGGGATGGAATTTTTACTCCCATCCACCCCCACATCAAGTACTGACCGAGTAATTCAGTTACTCTCGATGTTTGGGGTCTAATCTACATAAAACAACAAGCTGATGAGACAGACTGGCAACTAATATGTCTCCAATGTATCTATAATTTTTGATTGTTCCATGCTGTTATATTATCAATCTTGGATGTTTTATAATCATTTCCTAGTCATTTTATATCATTTTTTGATACTAACCTGTTGACATAGTGCCAAGTGCCAGTTGCTATTTTTTCCATGTTTTTGACATCATAGAGAATCAATATCACATGGAGTCCAAATGCCCCGAAACTTTACAGAGAATTTTTATGGGCCAGAAGGAACATAGCGGGCCATGGCTGTGCCTGGGGGTGCCCCAAAGCAGCTTGTTTAATTTGCACGAAGTTGTATCTTTCCCTCAAAGCAGCTTGTTTCTTATGAGCAGGGAAATATTTAGCAGAGAAGTAATAAATCATATCCTGGGGACTACGCACACAACCAGGATCAAGAGAATTAAACCATATCTTAGCATCACCCTTTAATGAGAACGGAAATATTTTGAGTACATAGAAGTAGCGCGATCTCTCATCATTAGTGAACAGGGCAGCTGTATCATTTAACTTAGTAAGATGTGCCACAACAGTTTCAGATTCATAGCCATAAAATGGATCAGATTCAACCAAAGTAATTATATCAGGATCAACAGAGAATTCATAACCCTTATCAGGAACACAAATAGGTGAAGTAGCAAAAGCAGGGTCGGGTTTCATTTTATCTCTAAGTGATTCTTTGTTCCATTTAATTAATAACCTCTTAAGCTCATATCTATCTCTGCAAGCTAAAATAGTGACAGAAGATTCCATGTCAAAAAGATAACCCTCGGGAATAACAGGCATATTTTCATCATCACTATCATCATCGTATTCAGATTCAATAATTTATTTTTCTCTAGCCCTAGCAATTTGTTCATCAAGAAATTCACCAAGGGGCACGGTAGTATCAGGCATAGAAGCAGTTTCATCATAAGTATCATGCATAGCAGAAGTGGCATCATCAATAACATGCGACATATCAGAACGAATAGCAGAAGCAGGTGTAGGTGTCGCTAACTTACTCATAACAGAAGGTGAATCAAGTGCAGAGCTAGATGGCAGTTCCTTACCTCCCCTCATAGTTGAGGGATAGATCTTGGTTTTTGGATCTCTCAAGTTCTTCATAGTGATAAGAAGATATAAATCCCAAGTGACTCAAAGAATAGAGCTATGCTCCCCGGCAACGGCGCCAGAAATTTGTCTTGATAACCCACAAGTATAGGGGATCGCAACAGCTTTCGAGGGTAGAGTATTCAACCCAAATTTATTGATTCGACACAAGGGGAGCCAAAGAATATTCTCAAGTATTAGCAGCTGAGTTGTCAATTCAACCACACCTGGAAGCTTAGTATCTGCGGCAAAGTGTTTAGTAGCAAAGTAATATTTTTGGTATTTTGTAGCGGCAACAAAAGTAATGTTTTTGGTATTTTGTAGGGATTGTAACAATAGCAGCAGGAAAGTAAATAAGCGAGAACTAGTATATGGAAAACTCGTAGGCACCGGATCAGTGATGGATAATTATGCCGGATGCGGTTCATCATGTAACAGTCATAACATAGGGTGACACAGAACTAGCTCCAATTCATCAATGTAATGTAGGCATGTATTCCGTATATAGTCATGCGTGCTTATGGAAAAGAACTTGCATGACATCTTTTGTCCTACCCTCCCGTGGCAGCGGGGTCCTATTGGAAACTAAGGGATATTAAGGCCTCCTTTTAATAGAGAACCGGAACAAAGCATTAGCACATAGTGAATACATGAACTCCTCAAACTAAGGTCATCACCGTTAGTGGTCCTGATTATTGTCACTTCGGGGTTGCCGGATCATAACACATAGTAGGTGACTATAGACTTGCAAGATAGGATCAAGAACTCACATATATTCATGAAAACATAATAGGTTCAGATCTGAAATCATGGCACTCGGGCCCTAGTGACAAGCATTAAGCATAGCAAAGTCATAGCAACATCAATCTTAGAACATAATGGATACTTGGGATCAAACCCTAACAAAACTAACTCGATTACATGATAAATCTCATCCAACCCATCACCGTCTAGCAAGCCTATGATGGAATTACTCACGCACGGCGGTGAGCATCATGAAATTGGTGATGGAGGATGGTTGATGATGACGACAGCGACGAATCCCCCTCTCTGGAGCCCCGAACGGACTCCCGATCAGCCCTCCCGAGAGGTTTTAGGGCTTGGCGGCGGCTCCGTATCATAAAACGCGATGATTTCTCCTCTCTGATTTTTCTCTCTCCGAAAGCAAATATATAGAGTTGGAGTTGGCGTCGGAGGGTTTCCAGGGGCCCCACGAGGTAGGGGGCGCGCCCTAGGGGGGCGCTCCCACCCTCGTGAGAAGGGTGTGGGCCCCCTGGTCTTCATCTTTGGCGAGGATTTTTTATTGTTTTTTCTAAGATGTTCCGTGGAGTTTCAGGTCATTCCGAGAATATTTGTTTTCTGCACATAAAACAACACCATGGTAATTCTGCTGAATACAGCGTCAGTCCAGGTTAGTTCCATTCAAATCATACAAGTTAGAGTCCAAAACAAGGGCAAAAGTGTTTGGAAAAGTAGATACGACAGAGACGTATCATGCTCAAGAGGTAGCAATGTTCCATCTCCTGCAAAAGGATTAGCTAGCAGTTTCTCTATCATACCCGAAGGAATTTCAAAGTAAACATTTTCAGTAGGTTCACTAGGTTGAGGAGCAACTCTTTGCTCTACTGGTCGGGGCAAAGATACCCCGAACAAGCCCCTCAAAGGATTATGTTCCATAGTAACAAGTGACAGTAAATTTTAGCACACTATATAAGTTTTTCCTTACCAAATTCCACCTACCAAAGGCGCTTCACTCCCCAGCAACAGCGCCAGAAAAGAGTCTTGATGACCCACAAGTGTAGGCGATCTATCGTAGCTTTTCGATAAGTAAGAGTGTCAAACCCAACGAGGAGCAGAAGGAAATGATAAGCATTTTTCAGTAAGGTATTCTCTACAAGCACTGAAATTGTCGATAACATATAGTTTTGTTACAAGGTAATTTGTAACGAGTAGCAAGCAATAAAAGTAAATAAGGTGCAGCAAGATGGCCCAATACTTTTTGTAGCAAAGGACAAGCCTGGACAAACTCTTATATTAAGGAAAGCGCTCCCGAGGAAACATGGGAATTATCGTCAAGCTAGTTTTCATCACGTTCATATGATTCGCGTTCGGTACTTTGATAATTTGATATGTGGGTGGACCAGTGATGTCTACTACACAACCTTCTTCTTGTAGACATTGTTGGGCCTCCAAGTGCAGAGATTTGTAGGACAGTAGCAAATTTCCCTCAAGTGGATGACCTAAGGTTTATCAACCCGTTGGAGGCGTAGGATGAAGATGGTCTCTCTCAAGCAACCCTGCAACCAAATAACAAAGAGTCTCTTGTGTCCCCAACACACCCAATACAATGGTAAATTGTATAGGCACACTAGTTCGGCGAAGAGATGGTGATACAAGTGGTATATGGATGGTAGATAAAGGTTTTTGTAATCTAAAAATATAAAAATAGCAAGGTAACCAATGATAAAAGTGAGCGTAAACGGTATTGCAATGCGAAACAAGGCCTAGGGTTCATATTTTCACTAGTGCAAGTCCTATCAACAATAATAACATAATTGGATCACATAACTATCCCTCAACATGCAACAAAGAGTCACTCCAAAGTCACTCATAGCGTAGAACAAACGAAGAGATTATGGTAGGGTACGAAACCACCTCAAAGTTATTCTTTCCAATCAATCCGTTGGGCTATTCCTATAAGTGTCACAAGCATCCCTAGAGTTCGTACTAGAATAACACCTTAAGACACAAATCAACCAAAACCCTAATGTCACCTAGATACTCCAATGTCACCTCAAGTATCTGTGGGTATGATTATACGGTATGCATCACACAATCTCAGATTCATCTATTCAACCAACACATAGAACCTCAAAGAGTGCCCCAAAGTTTCTACCGGAGAGTCAAGACGAAAACATGTGCCAACCCCTATGCATAGGTTCATGGGCGGAACCCGCAAGTTGATCACCAAAACATACATCAAGTGGATCAATAGAATACCCCATTGACACCACGGGTATCCCACGCAAGACATACATCAAGTGTTCTCAAATCCTTAAAGACTCAATCCGATAAGATAACTTCAAAGGGAAAACTCAATCCATTACAAGAGAGTAGAGGGGGAGAAACATCATAAGATCCAACTATAATAGCAAAGATCACGATACATCAAGATCGTACCACCTCAAGAACACGAGAGGGAGAGAGAGATCAAACACATAGCTACTGGTACATACCCTCAGCCCTGAGGGAGAACTACTCCCTCCTCGTCATGGAGAGCACCGGGATGATGAAGAAGGCCACTGGAGAGGGATTCCCCCCTCCGACAGGGTGCCGGAACGGGTCTAGATTGGTTTTCGGTGGCTACGGAGGCTTCTGGCGGCGGAACTCCCGATCTATTGTCATCCCCGATAGTTTTAGGGTATATGGATATATATAGGCGGAAGAAATACATCAGGGGAGCCATGAGGGGCCCACGAGGGTGGAGGGCGCGCCCAGGGGGGTCCCTGCCTCGTGCTCTCCTCATTGATCCCCTGACGTGCACTCCAAGTCTCCTGTATTGCTTTCTTTCCAAAAATTAACTTTTCCGAAGGTTTTCATTACGTTTGGACTCCATTTGATATTCCTTTTCTACGAAACACTGAAACGAGGGAAAATAGAAACTGACACTAGGCTCTGGGTTAATAGGTTAGTCCCAAAAGTCATATAAAATATCATATAAATGCATATAAAACATCCAAGGTTGATAATATAATAGCATGGAACAATAAAAAATTATAGATACGTTGGAGACGTATCAACCGGTGCTTGGGTACTGTCCTTACTTGGACAAGCATCCCACTTATGATTAACCTCCATTGCAAGCATCCGCAACTACAACAGAAGTATTAAGGTAAACCTAACCATAGCATGAAACATATGGATCCAAATCAGCCCCTTACAAAGCAACGCATAAACTAGGGTTTAAGCTTCTGTCACTCTAGCAACCCATCATCTACTTATTACTTCCCAATGCCTCCCTCTAGGTCCAAACAATGGTGAAGTGTCATGTAGTCGACGTTCACATGACACCACTAGAGGGATGACAACATACATCTCATCAAAATATCGAACGAATACCAAATTCACATGACTACTTATAGCAAGACTTCTCCCATTTCCTCAGGAACAAACGTAACTACTCACAAAGCATATTCATGTTCATAATCAAAGGGGTATTAATATGCATAATGGATCTGAACATATGATCTTCCACGAAATAAACCAACTAGCATCAACTACAAGGAGTAATCAACACTACTAGCAACCCACAGGTACCAATCTGAGGTTTTGATACAAGGATTGGATACAAGAGATGAACTAGGGTTTGAGATGAGATGGTGCTGGTGAAGATGTTGATGGATATTGACCCCCTCCTGATGAGAGGATCATTGATGATGACGATGGTGATGATTTCCCCCTCCCGGAGGGAAGTTTCCCTGGCAGAACAGCTCTGCCGGAGCCCTAGATTGGTTCTGCCAAGGTTCCGCCTCGTGGCAGCGGAGTTTCTTCCCCAAATCTTGCTTATTATTTTTCTCGGACGAAAGACCTCATATATCAGAAGATGGGCATCGGAGGGCCACCAGGGAGCCCACGAGGCAGTGGGCGCGCCCAGGGGGTAGGGCGCGCCCCCCACCCTCGTGACTAAGGTGTGGGCCCCCTCTCGAACTTCTTTCGCCCAATATTTTTTATATATTCTAGAAATAACTTCCGTGAAGTTTCAGGACTTTTGGAGCTGTGCAAAATAGGTCTCTAATATTTGCTCCTTTTCCAGCCCAGAATCTCATCTGCCGGCATTCTCCCTCTTCATGTAAACCTTGTAAAATATGAGAGAATAGGCATAAGTATTGTGACATAATGTGTAATAACAGCCCATAATGCAATAAATATCGATATAAAAGCATGATGCAAAATGGACGTATCATGCCCCCCTTGGGGCACCCCCAGGCACAGCCATGGCCCGCTATGTTCCTTCTGGCCCATAAAAATTCTCTGTAAAGTTTCGGGGCATTTGGACTCCATGTGATATTGATTCTCTATGATGTCAAAAACATGGAAAAAATAGCAACTGGCACTTGGCACTATGTCAACAGGTTAGTATCAAAAAATGATATAAAATGACTAGGAGATGATTATAAAACATCCAAGATTGATAATATAACAGCATGGAACAATCAAAAATTATAGATACATTGGAGACATATTAGTTGCCAGTCTGTCTCATCAGCTTGTTGTTTTATGTAGATTAGACCCCAAACATCGAGAGTAACTGAATTACTCGGTCAGTACTTGATGTGGGGGTGGATGGGAGTAAAAATTCCATCCCAGACGCCTGTGGGCTCGAAGCTCCGATGTGTTTGTCCAGAGAAGTGTGCACAGACGTGGAGCCAGCTAAATTACTTTTAAGATCTGAGTCCTCAACTCCTCCCAATGGGCCGACTTTATGGTCATCTGATAGCTGGCACCTTAGCCCTTGGTTTTCTTCTATACAGAAATCCTTGGGGGAGGTGGCAAAAAAAGCATGGGGGCTCGGGTGCTAACTTTTGCTGATCACGCCTCGACTCTTGATGGAGGAGGTGCCATCCGTGGTGTTTTTCTTCATGTGATCTACTTTTAAGATTCGAGTCCTCAACTCCTCCCAATGGGCTGACTTTATGGTCATCTGATAGCTGGCACCTTAGCCCTTGGTTGTCTTCTATACAAAAATCCTTGGGCGAGGTGGGAGAAAAAGCATGGGGCTCGGGTGTTTACTTTTGTTGATCACGCCTCGACTCTTGATGGAGGAGGTGCGATCCGTGGTGTTTTTCTTCGGGTGATTTGGTGATGAGAGATTGATGTCGCTTGAAGCGACGTCGGTATTTCTCCAAAGAGGAAGAGATGATGCAGCACAGTGGCGGTAGGTATTTCCCTCAGATATGAAACCAAGGTTATCGAACCAGTAGGAGAACCAAGCAACACGATGTAAACAGCGCCTGCACACAAATAACAACTTCTCGAAACCCAACGTGTTAAAGGGGTTTTCAATCCCTTCCGGGATACGGCGCCTCAAGATAGGCAAACAGACATGAGGTAATTTTGTAGTAGATTGATAGATCAGACGCGAACAAAATAAATAACAATAAATTGCAGCAAAGTATTTTTGGGTTTTTGGATTAATAGATCTGAAAATAAAAGGAAATAAAAGGTAGATCACAAAGGCAAATAATATGAGAAATAAGACCCGGGGGCCGTAGGTTTCACTAGTGGCATCTCTCGAGAAAAATAGCAAACGGTGGGTAAACAAATTACTGTTGGGAATTGATAGAACCTCAAATAATTATGATGATATCCAGGCAATGATCATTACATAGGCATCACGTCCAAGATTAGTAGACCGACTCCTGCCTGCATCTACTACTATTACTCCACACATCGACCGCTATCCAGCATGCATCTAGTGTATTAAGTTCATGGAAAACGGAGTAATGCAATAAGAACGATGACATGATCTAGTCAAGATCCGTTTATCTATATGGCGGTAGATATAGATCTCGTCTTTTTATCCTTAGTAGCAACGATACATACGTGTCGGTTCCCTTTCTGTCACTGGGATCAAGCACCGTAAGATCGAACCCACTACCGGGCACCTCTTGCCATTTCAAGATAAATAGATCAAGTTGGCCAAACAAAACCCAAATATTGGAGAAGAAATACAAGGCTATAAGAGATCATGCATATAAGGGGTCAAGGAAACTCAAATAACTTTCATGGATATAAAAAGATAGATCTGATCATAAACTCAAAGTTCATCGATCCCAACAAACACACCGCAAAAGAGTTACATCATATGGATCTCCAAGAGACCATTGTATTAAGAATCAAGAGAGAGAGAGAGATGAAGCCATCTAGCTACTAACTACGGACCCGAAGGTCTACAAAAACTACTCATGCATCATCGGAGAGGCAGCAATGGAGGTGGTGAACCCCATCCGAGATGGTGTCTAGATTGGATCTGGTGTTTCTGGACTCTGCGGCGGCTGGATGAATATTTCCTCGACTCCCCTAGGGTTTTGGGAATATTGGGGTATTTATAGAGCAAAGAGGCGGTTCGGGGGGCACAACCCACCAGGGCGCGCCTTGGTGGGTTGTCCCCTCCTTGGGACTCCCCCCAGGTGCAACCAGGGCCCAATATCTTCCATCTGGTCCATAAAAAATCTCCGTAAAGTTTTGTGGCATTTGGACTCCATTTGATATTGATTTTCTGCCATGTAAAAAAACATGGAAAAAACAGCAGCTGGCACTTGGCACTATGTCAATAGGTTAGTACCAAAAATGATATAAAATGACTATAAAATGATTATAAAACATCCAAGATTGATAATAAAACAACATGGAACAATAAAAAGTTATAGATACGTTGGAGACATATCAGCATCCCCAAGCTTAACTCCTACTCGTCCTCGAGTAGGTAAGTGATAAAAACAAAAAAAATCGATGTGGAGTGTTGTTCATCGTGTCATATCATATTCTTTTCTTTATAGCATGGACATTTGGACTTTTATGTGATTCAAAGCAATAGTCTAGTTTTGACATAATAATTTAGATACTCAAGCATATCAACAAGCAACCATGTCTTTCAAAATATCAATGCTAAAATAAGTTATTTATAGTCCATCATGCTCAAACATTGATCCATTCATGAAACACACTCGAATATTAACTACACCCAATACTTAAGTAAGATCATATTGCATCCTTGTTGGTGCTTTTTATAAGAGAAGCTGGAGACTCAAATTTCAAAATAAAAATTGCATATAGTAAAAGAAAAGGCCTTCGCAGAGGGAAGTAGGGATTTGTAGAGGTGCCAGAGCTCAAAGCGAAAAGATTAGAGATAAAAACATTTTGGGAGGTGTATCCATCCCACTAACAAAAACGACTTAGAGTTCCGAACACTTTCCATTCTAGATATGCCATAGGCGGTTCCCAAACAGAAAATAAAGTTTATTCCTTTTTCCACCATAACTTTCACTTTCCATGGCTAACCGTATCCACGGGTGCCCTCTATACCAACACTTTCCAAGGAATTTATTATTTGACAACATAAAGTAAATTCATTTATTTTTGCATTTCGAGACTGGGCATCACTAATACCTTTGCCTTACTCTCATGCAATGGCAAGTGAATAAACACTCATCTTGAGAATAACACATCTAGAATGGAAAATATTAGCCAAGCCTCACCGTTCCACAAGCGAAACAAACACACAAAATAGAAATTTATTTTGAAAATTAGAGATGGCACATGCAAATTTGCTTAGAACGGCAAAAGAATACCGCATATAGGTAGATATAGTGGACTCATGTGGCAAAACTAGTTTAAAGGATTTTGGATGCACAAGTAGAGGTCATACTTGGTGCAAAATGAAGGCTAGCAAAAGATTGGGAAGTGACAACCAAGAAACGAATAATCTCATAAGCAAGCATTAAGCATAATTAACACCAAATAATGCACCATAAGTAGGATATAATTTTCATTGCATGATTATTGACTTTCGTACTTGCATAGGGAATCACAAACCTTAACACCAATATTCTTACTAGAGCATAATTACTCATCATCATATCTCAAAACTATTACTAAGAATCAAGTTTATTTCGTCCAATGATCTTCATGACATTTTTTCTTCTTTCTTTGTTTCTTTATCCTTCTTGGATATCTATCACTTTGGGACTAATGTTCATGTGTTGGTTTTCATAAGCTCAAACAAATATAAGTGAAGATCATGAGCATAAAAAAATTTATTTCTCTCAAAATAATTTAAGTGAAGCAAGAGATAATTTCTTCAAAAACAAAGCACACTGTGCTCAAAAAGATATAAGTGAAGCACTAGAGCAAGTCCTAGCTCATAAAAGATTTAAGTGAAGCACACAGAGCAATTCTAACAAGTCATGACATAATTTTGGCTCTCTCAAATAAGTGTGTCCAGCAAGGATTGATGACTTAAAACACAAAATAAAACAAGCAAAGACACATATCATACAAGACACTCCAAGAAAAACACATATCATGTGACGAATAAAAATATAGTCTCGAGTAAAATACCGATAGTTGTTGGAAGAAAGCGGGGATGCCACTCGGGGGCATCCCCGAGCTTAGTTGGTTGCTCATTCTTGGATAAAAGCTAGGGATGCCGGGGCATCCCCAAGCTTAGGCTTTTACATCCTTCCTTCATCCATCGTAAGATAATCCAAAACTTGAAAACTACAATCACACAAAACTCAACAAAGTCTTCGTGAGATCCGTTAGTATAAGAATAATAAACTACTACTATAAGTGTTGTATTAAACCAATTCATATTTTGTTTTTGTATTATATCTAATGTATTCCAACTTTTCTATGGCAAAAACTCATCAAATAAAACCACAGAGCCATCAAAATAAGCACACAACACAAAGAAAACAGAATCTGTCAAAACAGAACAGTCTGTAGCAATCTGACTATTTTGAATACGTATGTAAGTCAAAAAACTCTGAAAAATTAGGAAGACCTGAGAAATTTGTATATTTATCTACTGAAATTGGAATGGTTATTTTATTGCTCTCTGGTAAAAAATAAAAATTAATTTCATGAGCGTAAAAGTTTATGTTTTTCAGCAAGATCAAATAACTATCACCCAAGAAGATTCTAAAGGCTTTACTTGGCACAAACACTAATTAAAACACAAAAAAACAATTATAACAGTAGAATAATTGTGCTAACACTCAAGAACATAAAGCCAAAAGCAAAAATAAATTTTATTCATTGGGTTGCCTCCCAACAAGCGCTATAGTTTAACACCCTTAGCTAGGCATAAAGCAAGGATCTAAGTTTTGTCATCTTTGGTTCGAGATCCATAAGATGCCCTCATGATTGATTCATATGGTGGCCTAATTATTGTTCTAGGGAAGTGTTCCTGATACATCTCCATCGTATCTACTTTTCCAAACACTTTTGCCCTTGTTTTGGACTCTAACTTGTATGATTTGAATGGAACTAACCTGGACTGACGCTATTTTTAGCAGAATTACCTTGGTGTTGTTTTATGTGTAGAAAGCAAATATTCTCGGAAAGTCCTGAAACTCCACGGAATACCTTAGAAAAAATAATAAAAAATCCTCGCCAAAGATGAAGACCAGGGGGCCCACACCCTGTCCACAAGGGTGGGGGCGCCCCCCGCCCCTCCTAGGCGCACCCCCTACCTCGTGGGCCCCCTGGAAACCCTCCGACGCCAATTCCAACTCTATATATTTGCTTCCAAGAGAAAAAAATCAGAGAGAAGAAATCATCGCGTTTTACGATACGGAGCCGCCACCAAGCCCTAAAACCTCTCGGGAGGGCTGATCTGGAGTCCGTTCAGGGCTCCGGAGAGGGGAATTCGTCGCCGTTGTCATCATCAACCATCCTCCATCACCAATTTCATGATGCTCACCGCCGTGCGTGAGATCGTAGGCTTGCTGGACGGTGATGGGTTGGATGAGATTTATCATGTAACCGAGTTAGTTTTGTTAGGGTTTGATCCCTAGTATCCACTATGTTCTGAGATTAATGTTGCTATGACTTTGCTATGCTTAATGCTTGTCACTAGGGCCCGAGTGCCATGATTTCAGATCTGAACCTATTATGTTTTCATGAATATATGTGAGTTCTTGATCCTATCTTGCAACTCTATAGTCACCTACTATGTGTTATGATCCGGCAACCCCGAAGTGACAATAATCAGGACCATTCCCGGTGATGACCATAGTTTGAGGAGTTCATGTATTCACTATGTGCTAATGCTTTGTTCCGGTTCTCTATTAAAAGGAGGCCTTAATATCTCTTAGTTTCCAATAGGACCCCGCTGCCACGGGAGGGTGGGACAAAAGATGTCATGCAAGTTCTTTTCCATAAGCACGTATGACTATATACAGAATACATGCCTACATTACATTGATGAATTGGAGCTAGTTCTGTGTCACCCTATGTTATGACTGTACATGATGAACCGCATCCGGCATAATTATCCATCACTGATCCGGTGCCTACAAGTTTTCCATATACTGGTTTACGCTTATTTACTTTCCCGCTGCTACTGTTACAATCACTACAAAATACCAAAAACATTACGTTTGCTGTCTTTACTTTTGTTGTCGCTACCACCACTATCATATTACTGTGCTACTAAACACTTTGCTGCAGATACTAAGTTTCCAGGTGTGGTTGAATTGACAACTCAGCTGCTAATACTTGAGAATATTCTTTGGCTCCCCTTGTGTCGAATCAATAAATTTGGGTTAAATACTCTACCCTCGAAAACTATTGCGATCCCCTATACTTGTGGGTTATCAAGACCTTTTTCTGGCGCCGTTGCCGGGGAGCATAGCTCTATTCTTCGAGTCACTTGGATTTATATCTGTTGGACACTATGAAGAACTTGAAAGACGCTAAGACAACAATTTATCCCTCAACTACGAGGGGAGGTAAGGAACTGCCATCTAGCTCTGCACTTGATTCACCTTCTGTTATGAGTAAGCTAGCAACACCAAAACCTGCTTCTGTTATTCGTTCCGATATGTCGCATGTTATTGATGATGCCACTTCTACTATGCATGATACTTATGATGAAACTGCTTCTATGCCTGATACTACTGTGCCCCTTGGTGAATTTCTTGATGAACAAATTGCTAGGGCTAGAGAAAGAGAAATTAATGAAACTGAATACGATGATGATAGTGATGATGAAAATATGCCTGTTATTCCTGAAGGTTATCTTTTTGATAAAGATTCTTCTTTAGCTATTTTAGCCTGCAAAGATAGATATGAGCTTAAAAGGTTGTTGATTAGATGGAACAAAGAATCACTTAGAGATAAAATGACACCTGATCCTGCTTTTGCAACTTCACCTATATGTGTTCCTGATAAGGATTATGAATTCTCTGTTGATCCGGATATAATTACTTTGGTTGAATCTGCTCCTTTTTATGGCTATGAATCTGAAACTGTTGTGGCACATCTTACTAAGTTAAATGATATAGCTGCCCTGTTCACTAATGATGAGAGATCGCGTTACTTCTATACACTCAAAATATTTCCGTTCTCATTAAAGGGTGATGCTAAGATATGGTTTAATTCTCTTGATCCTGGTTGTGTGCGTAGTCCCCAGGATATGATTTATTACTTCTCTGCTAAATATTTCCCTGCTCATAAGAAACAAGCTACTTTGAGGGAAATATACAATTTTGTGCAAATTAAAGAAGAGAGTCTCCCACAAGCTTGGGGGAGGCTTCTCAAGTTACTTAATGCTTTGCCTGATCATCCTCTTAAGAAACCTGAAATACTTGATATCTTTTATAATGGACTAACCGATGCTTCCAAAGATTACCTGGATAGTTGTGCTGGTTCTCTTTTCAGGGGAAGAACACCGGATGAAGCTGAAATTCTATTGAATAATATGTTGACAAATGAAAATAATTGTGCACCTCCTGAGCCAACTCCTGCTCCAATTACTGAACCTATTCCTAAACCAACTCCGAAGAAGGGAGGTGTTTTATTTCTCAGTCCTGAAGATATGCAAGAGGCAAAGAAATCTATGAAAGAAAAAGGTATTAAAGCTGAAGAAGTTAAGAATTTACCTCCTATTGAAGAAATACATGGTCTTAATTCACCGCCTGTTGAAGAAACATATGATCTTAATTCTTTATTTATTGAAGAACCTCCTGATCCCGATATCCCGACACAGGTAGTAAAGGTAAATTCTCTCTACAGATATGATAAAGTTGAGATCCCTCCTACTAAAATTGCTAGTCAGTGCTTGGATGAGTTTGATAATTTTATTGTCAAACAAGAAAATTTCAATGCTTATTTTGGTAGACAATTGAAATATGATTCCGATATAATTAAATACTTGGGTGATTATATGGCTAATATTAGAGGTGAACTTAAACTTGTTGGCAAACATGCTTCTATGGTTACCACTCAAGTAGAACAAGTACTTAAAGCTCAAAAAGAATTGCTCCATGAAATGAATAATAAGAAAAATGATTATGATGTTAGAGTGGCTACTAGAACTGGTAGAATGACTCAAGAACCTTTGTATCCTGAAGGCCACCCTAAGAGAATCAAGCAAGATTCTCAAAGAAATAATATTGATGTTCCTAGTTCTTCTAAAAAGGAGAAAAAGAAAAATGATAGAACTGTGCAAACTTCTAGTGAACCTATTGCTGAACCACCTGATAATCCAAATGATATCTCTATGTCTGATGCTGAAACACAATCTGGTAATGAACATGAACCTAGTGAAAATATTAATGATGATGTTCATGATGATGCTCAACCTAGTAATGATAATGATGTAGAAATTGAACCTGTTGTTGATCTTGATAACCCACAATCAAAGAATCAACGTTATGATAAAAGAGACTTTGTTGCTAGGAAACATGGTAAAGAAAGGGAACCCTGGGTTCAGAAACCCATGCCTTTTCCTCCTGAACCATCCAAGAAAAAGGATGATGAGGATTTTGAGCGCTTTGCTGAAATGATTAGACCTATCTTTTTACGTATGCGATTGACTGATGTGCTCAAAACAAATCCTTATGCTAAATATATGAAGGATATCATTACTAATAAAAGAAAGATACCGGAAGCTGAAATTTCCACCATGCTTGCTAATTATACTTTTAAGGGTGGAATACCAAAGAAACTTGGAGACCCCGGAGTACCCACTATACCTTGCTCCATTAAAAGAAATTATATTAAAACTGCTTTATGTGATCTTGGAGCCGGTGTTAGTGTTATGCCTCTCTCTTTATATCGTAGACTTGACTTGAATAAGTTGACACCTACTGAAATATCTTTGCAATGGCTGATAAATCAACTGCTATACCTGTCGGTATTTGTGAGGACGTGCCTGTTGTGGTTGCAAACGTTACTATTTTAACGGACTTTGTTATTCTTGATATTCCCGAGGATGATAGTATGTCTATTATTCTTGGAAGACCTTTTCTTAATACTGCAGGGGCTGTTATTGATTGCAACAAAGGCAATGTCACTTTTCATGTTAATGGTAGTGAGAATATGGTACACTTTCCGAGGAAACAACCTCAAGTTCATAGTATCAACTCCATTGGAAAAATTCCATCGATTATAATTGGAGGTTTTGAATTTCCTCTTCCTACGGTCAGAAAGAAATATGATATACTTATTATAGGGGATGTGCATATCCCCGTTGAGGTAACTTAGTGTTATTCGAAATTTCTCCGGTTTCATGATTATCGGAATGAGTTTGTTAACAAGACCTGATCAACCTTGTTAGTGGATTCTTTTTGATGAGTATGAGATGGATGAAACTAGAAGCACAACCTTCTGTACCCTCTTTATATTTTCTGTTAATTAGTAGAAATAAAGTAAAAATAGTATTTCTCTATCTGTTTCCTGTCTTACCTGTGCAATATAAAAATATCCCGAAAATAAAAGTCCTCAGAATGCCTTGCCAATTTAATATGATTTTTTCGGGAATATTTGAGGATTTACTGTGCAAAAATTACCATGGGACGAGCTGCCACCTGGCCACGAGGGTGGTGGGCGCCGCCCCCCCCCCCTTCAGGGCGCGCCCCTGCCTCGTAGGCCCATGGTGGCCCTCCTCCACTTATCCCAGCACCCATCTTCTTCCTTTGTCTCACACAAACCCGAAAAACCAACTCAAGCACGAGTTCCAGCCACTTTTGCTGTGATTTTCGATCTCCTTGCTCAAAGCACCTCTCGCAAAACTGCTTGGGGGATTGTTCCTTGGTATGTGACTCCTCCATTGGTCCAATTAGTTTTGTTCTAGTGCTTTATTCTTTGCAAATTTGTGCTGCATAGGCGACCATGTTCTTGAGCTTGCATGTCAAATTTATATGGTTCCCAAGTAGTTCTAATGCTTGATATAGGCTCTAGGCACTTGTAGGAGTAGTTGCATCAGTTTTATTGAAGTTGGTTCACTTTTGTTTGAAGTTACTAAAAATTTCAGAATTTTTCAGAAAATGATGAGGAGATTATTGAGGGGCTCATCGAGCCAAAGCTCGAAGGAAAAGGCACCAAAGCCTAAGTATAATTTGTTGCGCACCACGGAGATTCGGGCGTGTGAATGGCCTTCTGATGATTTCTTGAGAGCAGCCGCTATCTATGAAGATTTTCATGAATTGGCTCACAATGCAGGCCTCACCGCTTTCCTCCACGACCAATGAGATCAGTATCTCTTACTCACAAATACCTTTGTGCAAAACTTTTATTTTCATCCTAGGAACTCACCACCTACGGTGGAATTTCATTTATATGATGAGCATAAGGAGATGTCACTTTTTGATTTCTGTCGTATTTGTTTAGTCCCTTTTGAGGGCAAGACAGAAGAACCACACCATGATGATGTGGAGGGATTTATTAATAATATCACTGTAGGAGAAACCAGGAAGGTTTCCGATGCACAAATCACTAGCATACATTTTCCTGTTTTACGTTACTTTGCATTATTTGCTAGTCGTTGTTTAATTGGACGCGGAAACTGTGGAAACCATAGTATCCCTGATATAATTATTCTACTCCAATGTTTATATAGTGATAACACTTTTAGTATGGGCGGTATTATTGCCAGACGGTTAAATATGAACCGTACTAAGGGCCCCATCTTTGGAGGCATTTATGCTACACGCCTAGCCGCACATTTTAACATACCTATTAGGCATGCTGAGAAGGAAGAAAAGGTGTTGCCCCGTGTTTATCTAGATCATAAAAGTATGGTAGCACATGATTTTATTGTTAAGAATAGGGCAGGGGAGCTTAAATATCAATTGTTTTTTAATAAACATCATCCCGAGACTATTACCTTGCCTGCTCCTTCTTTGTTTGATTTGACTGCAGGCACGTACCTTGTTCCGTTGACGGCTATTCACGCCTACCGGAACCCTGCAGCCACTGAGGAGCCAGAACAGGAACCACAAAATGAGCCCCCATGACAATCTGTTTATTCTTGGGATCCAGAGATGACTGTCAGCTAGTGGCAGTCAGAGTCTTCTTCTTCATCACAATATGATCCCAACTATCCTTCTTCATCACAGTATGACCCCAACAACTATTATTATGGATATCCACCAGGCCAGCCGTGGCCATAGACCAACTTAGGCCAAAAGCCTAAGCTTGGGGGAGTACGTATTTCTCACCGACATTACATTTATGTTCACACACACTCATTGCTAGATGTCGGTGCTTATACTCTTTCATTGTAATATCCATGCTAGTTCATTTTCTTTCTCCTGCTTTCTTCTTGTGTGTTTGTTAAACCTTAAGAAAACCAAAAAAAATTAGTAGTAATTTACTTTCTTGTTGTAGTAGTAATTAAAAAGAAAACCCAAAAAAATATTTCCCGTTCTTCTTTTGCTTGTTGGGAGCTTTCCCGTGTAAATAGTTTTATTTTATTTTCTTTTCTTTGGGGGTCAGTAGGAGAAGACCATAATTAAATTGTTGTAGTGGCTCTTATATGATTTAATGTTGATTTAACCCAGAGCCCATATTGCATTGTCTTCTCCAGCTTAGTCCAATGCACGTGCACTCTTATTGTTATTCACACCGTTCGGTCGTGCAAGTGAAAGGCAATTATGATGATATATGATGGACTGACTAAGATGAGAAAAGCTGGTATGAACTCGACCTCTTTTGTTTTTGTAAATATGATGAGCCCGTCGTTCTTGACTCAGCTTATTATGAATAAACATGTTTGCAATGACAATTAGAGATCATAGTTGCTTGTGCCATGCTTGATTAGCTATGACTTATAATGGTTTACCTTGTGTGCCAACATGCTATTGAGATGATTATGATGTGGTATGATGGGGTCGTATCCTGCTTTGAATGATTTAAGTGACTTGACGTGGCACATGTTCACGCATGTAGTTGAAACAAAATCAACATAGCCTTCATGATATTTATGTTCATGGTGGATTATATCCTACTCATGCTTGCATCCAATGTTTATTAATTTTCATGCATGTACATGGCTGTTGTCGCTCTCTAGTTGGTCGCTTCCTAGTATTTTGCTAGCCTTCACCTATACTAAGCAGGAATACTGCTTGTGCATCCAATCCCTTAAACCCCAAAGTTATTCCAGATGAGTCCACTATACCTTCCTATATGCGGTATCTACCTGCCGTTCCAAGTAAATTTGTATGTGCCAAACTCTAAACCTTCAAATAAATATTCTGTTTTGTATGCTCGAATAGCTCATGTATCAACCAAGGCTGTCCTTATCTTTTGTGTTAGGTGGGTTATTCTCAAGAGGAGTGGACTCCGCTCCTCACTCACGAGAACTGGTCACCGGGATGCCCAGTCCCATGCTTTATGCAAACTAAATCAAAATTAATTGCAAACAAAACTCCCCCTTGGAACTGATGTATGTTGGAGACACTCGTTGTTTCGGGCAAGTCATGGATTGATGCTTGTTGGTGGAGGGGGAGTATAAACTTTATCATTCTGTTTGGGAACCACCTATAATTTGTTTGGCATGGAAGATATCGCCATCTCTTAGTTGTTACATTGACAATGAAAGTATACCGCTCAAAATGCAATTTATCTCTATTTCAAAATCGAGCTCTGGCACCTCTACAAATCCCTGATTCCCTCTGTGAAGGGCCTATCCATTTTACTTTTATGTTGAGTCATCACCCTATTATTAAAGAGCACTAGCTGGAGAGCACAGCTGTCATTTGCATTCATCACTATTAATCTATGTTGGGTATGACTATGATTGGATCTCTTTTACCATGAATTACAATGTCTAGTCAGTCCTTGATCTTTAAAGGTGCTCTGCATTTATGTTTTGCGGTCTCAGAAAGGGCTAGTGAGATACCATCTTGTTATATCATATTATGGTTGTTTTGAGAAAGTGTTGTCATCCGAGATTTATTATTATGGCTTGCTAGTTGATTATGCTATTGATATGAGTAATTATGAGACTTGAGAATTATTGCAAATGTGGTTAGTTATGATATATGCTGAAAACTTGAATGCTGGCTTGACATAATTACAACAACAAGAGCAAACAGAGTTTGTAAAAGTTTTTTCTTTCTTTCTTTCAGTTTGTCAACTGAATTGCTTGATGACAAGCAAGGGTTTAAGCTTGGGGGAGTTGATACGTCTCCGTCGTATCTACTTTTCCAAACACTTTTGCCCTTGTTTTGGACTCTAACTTGTATGATTTGAATGGAACTAACCTGGACTGACGTTGTTTTCAGCAGAATTACCTTGGTGTTGTTTTATGTGCAGAGAGCAAATATTCTCGGGAAGTCCTGAAACTCCACGGAATACCTTAGAAAAAATAATAAAAAATCCTCGCCAAAGAAGAAGACCAAGGGGCCCACACCCTGTCCACGAGGGTGGGGGCGCCCCCCCTCCTGGGCGCGCCCCCCTATCTCGTGGCCCCCTGGAAACCCTCCGACGCCAATTCCAACTCTATATATTCGCTTCCGGAGAGAAAAAATCAGAGAGAAGAAATCATCGCGTTTTACGATACGAAGCCGCCGCCAAGCCCTAAAACCTCTCGGGAGGGCTGATCTGGAGTCTGTTCGGGGCTCCGGAGAGGGGGATTCATCGCCGTCGTCATCATCAACCATCCTCCATCACCAATTTCATGATGCTCACCGCCGTGCGTGAGTAATTCCATCATAGGCTTGCTGGACGGTGATGGGTTGGATGAGATTTATCATGTAATCAAGTTAGTTTTGTTAGGGTTTGATCCCTAGTATCCACTATGTTCTGAGATTGATGTTGCTATGACTTTGCTATGCTTAATGCTTGTCACTAGGGCCCGAGTGCCATGATTTCAGATCTGAACCTATTATGCTTTCATGAATATGTGTGAGTTCTTGATCCTATCTTGCAAGTCTATAGTCACCTACTATGTGTTATGATCTGGCAACCCCGAAGTGACAATAATCGGGACCACTCCCGGTGATGACCATAGTTTGAGGAGTTCATGTATTCACTATGTGCTAATGCTTTGTTCCGGTTCTCTATTAAAAGGAGGCCTTAATATCCCTTAGTTTCCAATAGGACCCCGCTGCCACGGGAGGGTAGGACAAAATATGTCATGCAAGTTCTTTTCCATAAGCACGTATGACTATATACGGAATACATGCCTACATTACATTGATGAATTGGAGCTAGTTCTGTGTCACTCTATGTTATGACTGTTACATGATGAACCGCATCCGACATAATTATCCATCACTGATCCGGTGCCTACGAGTTTTCCATATACTGGTTTACGCTTATTTACTTTCCCGCTGCTACTGTTACAATCACTACAAAATACCAAAAACATTACTTTTGCTGTCTTTACTTTTGTTGCCGCTACCACCACTATCATATTACTGTGCTATTAAACACTTTGCTGCAGATACTAAGTTTCCAGGTGTGGTTGAATTGACAACTCAACTGCTAATACTTGAGAATATTCTTTGGCTCCCCTTGTGTCGAATCAATAAATTTGGGTTAAATACTCTACCCTCGAAAACTATTGCGATTCCCGATACTTGTGGGTTATCAGTTCCATACCTTCCTCAAAGGAAATTGGAACTTAATATTGCCTTCTTTCATATCAATCACGGCACCGATAGTGCGTAAAAACGGTCTACCAAGAATAATTGGACAAGACGTATTGCAATGAATATCAAGAACAATAAAATCTAGGGGCACATAATTCCTATTTGCAAGAATAAGAACATCATTAATTCTTCCCATAGACTTTTTAATAGTAGAATCCGCCAAGTTCAAATGTAAAGAACATTCTTCAAGATCGGTAAGACCAAGCACATCACATAAAGATTTCGGAATTGTAGAAACATTAGCACCCAAGTCGCACAAAGCAAAACACTCATAATTTTTTATCTTGACTTTGATAATAGGTTCCCACTCATCATGCAATTTTCTAGGAATTGATACTTCTAGTTCCAATTTTTCTTCTAAAGCTTTCATCATAGCATCAACAATATGTTTAGTAAAAGCTTTGTTTTGTTCATAGGCATGGGGTGAATTTAGCATGTGTTGCAACAAAGAAATACAATAAATCAAAGAGCAACTATCATAATTAAAGTATTTGTAATCCAAAAGAGCGGGCACATCACTAGCTAAAGTTTTGACCTCTTCAAACCCACTTTCATCAATTTTCTCAATATGATTTTCACCCTCCAAAATATTGGGACGCCTTCTACCTAAAGTTGACTATTCTCCAGTCCCTTTTTCATCATTCTTAACTCTACTAAACAAGGAATCAATAGAAGAAACACCAATCATTTTAAGATCTTCATCACTTTTGCAAAAGAAATCACTAGAAAATGTTTTTTCTTCTAAAAATTCTCTTTTAGCTCTAAGCATAGCAGTTCTTTTCTTACTTTCATCCATAGAAACATAAAGAGCTTTAATTGATTCATCTACCTTAGGCACAGAGATTTTCATCTTGAGATTTTCCACATCATGAGCAATTCTATCAACACTTCTAGACAAATCATCGATCTTATTCAACTTTTGTTCTATGGAAGTGTTGAAAACTTTTTGTGTGTTAATAAATTCTTAAATATCATTCTCAAGATCCGAGGTATTCCTATTATCATTATAAGATTGATTTCCATAGGAATTACCATAATTATTAGAGGAATTACTAGGAAAAGGCCTAGGATTAAAATTACCTCTATAAGCATTGTTGTTGAAATTATTGCGAGAAATAAAATTCACATAAATAGCATCACTATTTTCACTCAAAGAAGAAATATCATTAAGATCAATAGTAGCACTTCTACTAGCAACCAATTTCACAAGAGCATCAAAATTTTCACTCAAAGAAGAAATTTCTTCAACTGAATTAACTTTTTTACTAGTAGGAGCCCTTTCGGTATGCCATTGCGAATAATTTGCCATGATATTTTCAAGCAATTTGGTGGCTTCACCTAAAGTAATTTCCATAAAAGTACCACCCATGGCGGAATCTAAGAGATTACAGGAGACAAAATTCAACGTCGCATAAATTTTTTGTATGATCATCCAAAGATTTAACCCATGAGTTGGGCAATTCCTTAGCATCATTTTCATCCTTTCTCAAGATTGTGCAACATGATCATGTTCAAGTTGCTTGAAATTCATGATCTGGGTTCTAAGGGAAATAATTTTTGCAGGAGGAAAATACTTAGTGATAAAAGCATCTTTACACTTATTCCAAGAATCAATACTATTGAGAGGCAAAGAAGAGAACCAAATTTTTGCAGAATCAAGCAAGGAAAACGGGAATAATTTCATCTTGGCCACATCATTGTCCACATCTTTTTTCTTTTGCATATCGCATAATTCCATGAAGGTATTGAGATGGGACATGGCATCCTCATTAGGAGTACCGGAAAATTGGTCTTTCATAACAAGATTTAGCAAAGCAGTATTAATATCACAAGTCTCCGCACTAGTGGCAGGAGGAGCAAGTAGAGTGCCAATAAAATCATTATTATTGGTATTTGAGAAATCACATAATTTGGTGTTCTCTTGAGTCATATGACCACACAACAAGATTGCACTAAAAACAGATCCGGCAAGAAAATGGCGAACGGAAAAGGAGAGGCGAATAAAATGGCAAAATTTTGTGAAGTGGGGGAGAGGAAAACGAGAGGCAAATGGAAAATAATGTAAGTTGCAAGGAGATGAGATTTGTGATTAGGAACCTGGTTATGTTGAAGATCCTCCCCGACAACGGCGCCAAAAATTCCTTTTGATGTCGCTTGAAGCTACGTCGGTATTTCCCCAAGGAGGAAGGGATGATGCAGCACAGCGGCGGTAGGTATTTCCCTCAGATATGAAACCAAGGTTATCGAACCAGTAGGAGAACCAAGCAACACAACATAAACAATGCCTGCACACAAATAACAACTTCTCGCAACCCAACGTGTTAAAGGGGTTGTCAATCCCTTCCGGGGTACGGCGCCTCAAGATAGGCAAACGGACGTGAGGTAAATTTGTAGTAGATTGATAGATCGGACGTGAACAAAATAAATAACGATAAATTGCAGCAACGTATTTTTGGGTTTTTGGATTAATAGATCTGAGAATAAAAGCAAATAAAAGGTAGATCGCAAAGGCAAAAAATATGAGAAAGAAGACCCGGGGGCCGTAGGTTTCACTAGTGGCTTCTCTCGAGAAAAATAGCAAACAGTGGTAAATAAATTGATGTTGGGCAATTGATAGAACCTCAAATAATTATGACGATATCCATACAATGATTATTACATAGGCATCACGTCCATTTTAGTAGACCGACTCCTGCCTGCATCTACTACTATTACTCCACACATCGACCGCTATCCAGCATGCATCTAGTGTATTAAGTTCATGGAAAAATGGAGTAATGCAATAAGAACGATGACATGATGTAGACAAGATCCATTTATCTATATGGCGGTAGATATAGATCTCGTCTTTTTATCCTTAGTAGCAACCATACATACGTGTCGGTTCCCATTATGTCACTAGGATCAAGCATCGTAAGATCGAACCCACTACCGGGCACTGAGGGAGTCCTGGATTAGGGGGTGTCCGGATGGCCGGACTATACCTTCAGCCGGACTCCTGGACTATGAAGATACAAGATTGAAGACTTCGTCCCGTGTCCGGAAGGGACTTTCCTTGGCGTGGATGGCAAGCTTGGCGATACGGATATGCAGATCTCCTACCATTGTAACCGACTCTATGTAACCCTAACCCTATCCGGTGTCTATATAAACCGGAGGGTTTTAGTCCATAGGACAACACATTCTTACAGAACAACAATCATACCATAGGCTAGCTTCTAGGGTTTAGCCTCTCCGATCTCGTGGTAGATCTACTCTTGTACTACCCATATCATCAATATTAATTAAGTAGGACGTAGGGTTTTACCTCCAGCAAGAGGGCCCGAACCTGGGTAAAACTTTGTGTCCCTTGCCTCCTGTTACCATCCGGCCTAGACGCATAGTTCGGGACCCCCTACCCGAGATCCGCCGGTTTTGACACCAACATTGGTTCTTTCATTGAGAGTTCCTCTGTGTCATCGCCGTCAGGCTCGATGGCTCCTATGATCATCAATAGTGATGCAGTCCAGGGTGAGACCTTCCTCCCCGGACAGATCTTCGTCTTCGGCGGCTTTGCACTGCGAGCCAATTCACTTGGCCATCTGGAGCAGATCGAAAGCTACGCCCCTGGCCGTCAGGTCAGATTTGGAAGTTTAAACTACATGGCTGACATCCGCGGGGACTTGATCTTCGACGGATTCGAGCCACTGCCGAGCGCGCCGCACTTTCCCGACGAGCATGATCTAGCTCTGCCGCCAAACAGTGCCCTGGAGGCCGCACCCGCATCGGCTTCGACCCTTAATTCGGAGCCTACTGCACTGATCGAGGATGGGTGGTTGGACGCCGCCTCGGGGGCTGCGATCCCAACGGCGATCGAGCCGAACACCAGCCCCGCACTCCGCGAGACTCATGACTCCAGGGAGCCGGACTCCCCTCCGGACTCTGAACCCTCCACGCCCCTGCCGATCGAATCCGATTGGGCGCCGATCATGGAGTTTACTGCCGCGGACATCTTTCAGCACTCGCCTTTCGGCGATATTCTGAAGACACTAAAGTCTCTCTCTCTCTCTCTATCAGGAGAGCCCTGGCCGAACTACGGTCAGCAAGGCTGGGATACGGACGATGAAGAAATTCAAAGCCCACCCACCACCCACTTTGTAGCCACTATCGACGATTTAACCGACATGCTCGACTTCGACTTCGAAGACATCGACGGTATGGACGCCGATGCAGGAGACGATGAAGAACCAGCGCCTATTGGGCCCTGGAAAGCCACCTCGTCATATGACATATACTTGGTGGACACCCCAAAAGAAGGAGATGGCGATGGAACAGCGGAGGATGACCCCTCCAAGAAACAGCCTAAGCGCCGGCGTCAGCGGCGCCGCTCAAAATCCCGCCAAAACAAACACGGCGATTCCAGCACGGGAGATAATAATATTCCGGAGAGCGCCGAAGAAAACCCCCTCCAGCAAGATTTAGCACAGGAGGATGGAGAAGCCAGCCCTCATGAGAGAGCGGCAGACAGAGAGGTCGAGGACGATAACTATACGCCTCCCTCCGAAGACGAGGCAAGCCTCGACGACGACGAATTCGTCGTGCCAGAGGATCCCATCGAGCAAGAGCGTTTTCAACACAGGCTTATGGCCACAGCAAGAAGCCTCAAGAAAAAGCAGCAACAGCTTAGAGCTGATCAAGAATTGCTAGTCGATAGATGGACTGAAGTCCTCGCGGCTGAAGAGCATAAACTCGAACGCCCCTCCAAGAGCTACCCAAAGCGCAGGTTGCTACCCCGATTAGAGGAGGAAGCACTTAAACCTACATCACCAGCACTTGATATGGCCGACCGGCCACCTCGTGGCCGTGACAGAGAGGCCTTTTGGCCCTCCACTCAAGCCGCACCCCGTACCAAGGCACGGGAAAATGCGCCAGACCTGTGAGATATGTAGGAGGACAAGGCAAGGCAAACAAGATCGATCTACGGATCGCGTGGGCGCCCCATGACTCGAGACGATAACCGTCACGCCGGACACAAATCCGGCAGGGCCGAACACAGTAGACAAAGCTCATTGGAGCTACGTCGTGATATAGCCCAGTACAGAGGCGCCGCACACCCACTATGCTTCACAGACGAAGTAATGGATCATCAAATCCCCGAGGGTTTCAAACCCATAAACATCGAATCATATGATGGCACAATAGATCATGTGGTATGGATCGAGGATTATCTCCTTCATATCCACATGGCCCGTGGCGATGATCTCCACGCCATCAAATACCTCCCACTCAAGCTTAAAGGACCAGCTCGGCATTGGCTTAACAGCTTGCCAGCTGGATCAATCAGTTGTTGGGAGGACCTAGAAGCCGCATTGCTCGACAATTTCCAGGGCACTTATGTGCGACCACCAGACGCCGATGGCTAAGCCACGTAATTCAGCAGCCAGAGGAATCGGCCAGGCAATTCTGGACACGGTTCCTAACAAAGAAAAATCAAATAGTCGACTGTCCGGATGCAGAGGCCCTAGCAGCCTTCAAGCACAATATCCATGACGAGTGGCTTGCCCGGCACCTTGGACAGGAAAAGCCGAAATCTATGGCAGCACTCACGACACTCATGACCCGCTTTTGCACGGGAGAAGACAGCTGGCTTGCTCGTAGCAACAATATGACCAAAAACCCCGGTAATTCGGATACTAGGGACAATAGTGGCAGGTCGCGTCGCAACAAGCAAAAGCGCCGTATTAACGGAGACAATACTGTGGATACAGCATTTAATGCCGGATTCAGAGGCTATAAATCCGGTCAGCGGAAAAAGCCATTCAACAGAAATCCTAGGGGCCCGTCCAGTTTGGACCAAATACTCGACCACTTGTGCCAGATACATGGCACCCCCGAAGAGCCGGCCAATCACACCAACAGGGATTGTTGGGTGTTCAAGCAGGCAGGCAAGTTAAATGCCGAAAATAAAGACAAGGGGCTGCATAGCGATGACGATGAAGAGCCCCGGTCGCCGAACAACAGTGGACAGAAGGGTTTTCCCCCACAAGTGCGGACGGTGAACATGATATACGCAACCCACATCCCCAAGAGGGAGCGGAAGCGCGCATTAAGGGACGTATACGCGGTAGAGCCAGTCGCCCCAAAGTTCAACCCATGGTCCTCCTGCCCGATCACCTTTGATCGAAGGGACCATCCCACTAGCACCCGTCATGGCGGATTCGCCGCATTGTTTTTAGACCCAATTATTGACGGATTTCATCTCATTAGAGTCCTTATGGACGGCGGCAGCAGCCTGAACCTGCTTTACCAGGATACAGTGCGGAAAATGGGCATAGATCCCTCGAGGATTAAGCCCACCAAAACGACCTTTAGAGGCGTAATACCAGGTGTAGAGGCCAACTGTACAGGCTCAGTCACACTTGAAGTGGTCTTCGGATCTCCGGATAATTTCTGAAGCGAGGAGTTAATCTTCGATATAGTCCCATTCCGCAGTGGCTATCACGCACTGCTCGGGCGAACCGCATTCGCCAAGTTCAATGTGGTACCGCACTACGCATACCTTAAGCTCAAGATGCCAGGCCCTCGAGGAGTAATCACGGTCAATGGAAACATCGAACGCTCCCTCCAAATGGAGGAGCACACGGCGACCCTTGCAGCGGAAGCACAAAGCAGCCTCTCCAGGCACTTCTCCAGTCCGGTCATTAAACGTCCGGACACCGCCAAGCGTGCCCAGAGTAACCTACAACAAGACCGCCTGGCACGTTTCGAGCAGGCGTAGCAATGCGGCCCCAACCCCAGCCCTCGCAAAAATGCAACACTAGTGCTTCGCGTACATAACTACGCTCTAAAAATAGCATGGGTACAGGGGAGGGGCACCACCACGGCACGCCCGAAACACGGCTTAAACCGCACCAAGGGTTGCCGATTTTTTTATTTTATCTTACTTTCAGGACTCCATTCTTCGGAAGGCTTGTTTGGCAGTTCAATTGCCGCACAAATGATGCAAGAACCAGGGAAGCAGACAAGCCACGCCGCATTACGGAACTCCCAGGTGGTCTCTATCACGAGCAGTATACCTGTTTCGCATACCATTCCGCAGCCTGCCCCTAGAATGGACATGTTAAATAGTCCAACCTTTTGCTTATCGCATTATTTGTATCGTTCTGCTTTGATCGCAACCCTTTTTAATAAACAATGCATAGCTTTTGTCTATTTTTGCATTACTCTTTTTCTGTAAATATATGTTCCTCAACGACATGTTGCACCCGTACACTTTGGTACGGCCAAAATAGGCCAGGGGCTTTAGTACCCCTCAATATGGTGTGAGAAGTCCGAACAACTTTAACAAGTGCGGCACCCCGAACTTATAGCATTATATGCATCGGCTCCGAATCATGTCTTGGGTCAATAGTTGGGTTTGCCCGACTCTTATGTTTTGGTGCCTTACGTTCCGCTATATCGGCTAAGGTAGCACTAGGAGAACCACTGCGATTGTGCCCCAGTTGAGCTGAGTCGAGCACCTCAGTGGAGAAAGCTAAAACTGACTGTCATGATGAAGCGAGAGTTGGTCGTTGTTCGAGAGGTTTTTTCGAGTCCCTAAAGACTTATGCCGCTTAGAGCGAGGAGTCGGCTCTGTCCGGACAAGGCGTGGATAGCGCCCCGAACTCGGTCTTCCGAATACCAGGGGCTTCACCGAAATTTAAAATTCTAGAATTCTATGGCTAAGTGAGAGTGTTCACGCATTATAGTCCGATTGCCTTGTTCGTTGGGCTGAGCGCCTCCCTCGAAGGACCCAAACATGGGGAAAAGAGCGCTCAGGTTTATCCCCGAACACCCCAGCACTAGCGGCACGGGGGCAGAAGCCGACGACTCGCCATCTCTCAGAATTGATAAACAGCTGCACAGAAGGTAATATTTTAAATTCCAACAGCATTGCTTAGCGCATATGAACAAGTTTTCAGAGCACAGGACAAAACGAGTGAGTTTTACTCAAAAATTACATCTCTGGAACATTCATCCGCCAAAAGGTAGGCACCCTTCAGAACATCCTTATAATAATTCTCGGGCTTGCGATGCTCTTTCCCCGGCGGTGGCCCGTCCTTCACAAGCTTCTCAGCATCCAGCTTGCCCCAGTGCACCTTAGCACGGGCAAGGGCCCTACGGGCACCTTCAATGCAGACGGAGCGCTTGATGACTTCGAGCCTTGGACAGGCCTCCACCAGCCGCCGCACCAGCCCGAAATAGCTCCCAGGCTAAGCCTCTCCAAGCCACAGCCGAACTATGAGGCCCTTCATGGCCTGTTCGGCCGCCTTGTGGAGCTCGACCAGTTGCTTCAACTGGTCGCTCAGGGGCACAGGGTGTCCGGCCTCAGCATACTAAGACCAGAACACCTTCTCTGTCGAGCTGCCCTCCTCGGCTCGATAGAATGTGGCGGCATCGGACACGCTACGGGGAAGATCTGCGAACGCTCCTGGAGAGCTCCAGATTCGGGTAAGTAACAAGTAACTCACATTTATGTGTTTGCTTTGCATAAAGAATGCCTTACCCGCCGCTATCTTTTTCGCCTCATCCAACTCCTGGAGGGTCTTCTGGGATTCGGCCTTGGCAGACTTGGCATTTTCAATAGCCACCGCGAGCTCGGACGCTTGCGTCTTTGAGTCAAGCTCCAAACTCTCATGTTTTTCCATGAGAGCCTGGAGCTCTTGCCGCACCTTGCCAACCTCGGCCTCATACTTCTCCTGCTCGGTGCGCTCCGTGGCTGCCGTCTTCTCGGCCTCGAGCAGCGCTTGCTTAAGGGTCACCACCTCAGACGTGGCCCCTACAATAGCCACGATAATCCTATCATTTTTTGCAATTGCACCTTTATATATATATATTTAAACAAGGTATTTCTTACCTTCCTCCTCCTCGAGCTGCTTCTTGGCACGCCCGAGCTCTTGCTCGGACTGCTCGAGGTTCTGCTTTAGCGTGTCCATTTCCACAGTCAGTGCGGCGGACGCCAGCAGGGAAGCCTGCACACGCATATTGACTCCTTTTTGTTAGACTCCTGCGAATTTTATTTGATCCCCTATTCGGCTTTTCTTCCCGAACGCCAAACAGAGCATCAGGGGCTACTGTCTATGCGGTAATATTATTTACACATTCTTTACTTACCTCAAAGCCTGTCAAAAGGCTAGTACAAGCTTCAGTCAGTCCGCTCTTGGCGGACTGAACCTTCTGGACCACCGCACTCATAATGATGCGGTGCTCCTCGTCGATGGAGGCTCCCTTGAGCGCCTCCAATAGATTGTCCGGCGCCTACGGTTGTACGGGGGTCACCGGCACGGAGGGCCTGCTCCTCTTGGAAGGAGGTCGCCCGCCGGACTCTGGAACCTTTGAAGGTTCTGGAGCGGTGTCCGGCCTAGAATGGGACTTGGAGCCCTGGGAGATTTTTTCCCCGTCACCCCTGGAGTCCGGGAGGTCGCCTTGCGGTGCGTCCAGGACCACCTCCTCCTGGCTTGGAACCTGTTGGGACAACACTTTGGCATCGTCCGTAGGGCGGGGGGAGGAAGCCGTCGGAAGAGAATTCACATCCGACGAGTCCAGTGAACCGCTCGACGACGCGTCGAGCTGGTCTTTGGGTGGGCTGCATAATAATATTCGACATAAGGGAAAGCTGTGCAATAAAGGAATACTATGAATTACTCTGGTATCCGGATACTTATGATTTCGCCAGGGGCTTGGCCCTGGTCGGCCACTCCTCTTCGCCGTCGTCGGCGTTGGTGGAGTAGTCCGGAGGAAGGGTTTTCCCCTTCTTGGACCCTTCGGCCTCCCCAGTTGGGGCGGCCTTCCTTTTCTTCCCTTCCCCCGCTGTAGGGGGAGAGGTCTCTTCTTCCTCCTCCTCGTCTTCATGGGAGGAGTGCGTCTTGGAGCCGTCGGATGATGGATCCGACGCCTCCTGGCGCCGGGCACTCTTTCGAGTTCCCGCGGCCTTCTTCTTGGCCTTCTTCTCCGGCACCACATAAGGTGCCGGAACCAGCAGCTTCGCCAAACGAGCGTCCGCTGGGCCTTCAGGCAAAGGAGCCGGACAGTTGATTTGTCCGGACGCCTCCTGCCAATCCTGTCAAAGGCAAGGGAGCTTAGATCCCGCATGGAGTCAAACTATGAAAAACTGATACCCTGTAGAAGGTAAAAATAGCTTACCGCACGAGCGTGACGCTGCATGCTGAATCTGCGATCCTCGGTAGCGGGTGCGGGGGCCTCGGCGCCTTTGGAAAGCACCTTCCAGGCATCTTCGTATGTCGTGTCGAAGAGCCTACTCAGAGTTCGGTGCCGCGCCGGGTCGAACTCCCACAGGTTGAAAGCCCGTTGTTGACACGCGAGGATCCGGCGGATGAGCATAACTTGGACTACGTTGACAAGCTTGAGCTGCTTGTCCACCAGGGTTTGGACGCATGTTTGGAGTCCGGTCAGCTCTCCTTTTTTACCCCATGACAGGCCCGTCTCTTTCCAGGACGTGAGCCGCGTTGGGGGTCTAGATTGGAACTCGGGGGCTGCGACCCACTTAGGGTCACGCGGCTCGGTGATGTAAAACCACCATGATTGCCACTCCTTCAGGGTCTCCACAAAGGAGCCCTCGAGCCATAAGATGTAGGGCATCTTGCCGACCATGGCGCCTCCGCACTCCGCCTGGTTGCCGCGCACCACCTTCGGTTTGACATTAAAAGTCTTGAGCCATAGGCTGAAATGGGGGCGGATGCAGAGGAAGGCCTCGCACACGACGATAAACGCCGAGATGTTGAGGACAAAGTTTGGGGCCAGATCGTGGAAATCCAGGCCATAGTAGAACATGAGCCCCCGGACAAATGGGTGGAGAGGGAAACCTAGTCCGTGGAGGAAATGGGGGAGGAACATGTAACGCCCCGAGACCGATGTGCCAGGTGTCGTCCAGTTATTCGCTGTTGTTGCCTTGTCATTGCTTGCGTGTCATGCATTGCATATCATGTCATCATGTGCATTTCATTTGCATACGTGTTCGTCTCATGCATCTGAGCATTTTCCCCATTGTCTGTTTTGCATTCCGGCGTTCCGTTCTCCTCCGGTGGTCATTTCTACCTTTCTTTCATGTGTGGGGTGTAAACTTTTCCGGATTGGACCGAGACTTGCCAAGCGGCCTTGGTTTACTACCGGTAGACCGCTTGTCAAGTTTCATACCATTTGGACTTCGTTTGGTACTCCAACGGTTAACCGAGGGACCGAAAAGGCCTCGTGTGTGTTGCAGCCCAACACCCCTCCAATTTGGCCCAAAACCCACCAAACCCTTCTCCATCATCTATAGCGTTCGATCACGATCGCGTGGCCGAAAACCGCACCTCATTTGGACTCTCCTAGCTCCCTCTACCTATATATATGTGATCCCCTTCGAAATATTCGCGGATAAACCCTAGATCCATCTTCCCCGCACCGCCGGACATGTCCGCCCGACGGCCGGACACGTCCACCTCCTCCCGCGCCACTCAGGACACGCCAAGTGGCATCTCCGCATCCCGCCACCGCCGGCCCGCGGGGCCCGCGTCAGGCCCGCGCGGCCTAGATCCACGCCGCCGCCCGGCGCACCTCGCCTTGCCGCGCGCCGCCCGAGTGCCCCACCGCCTTCGCCGCCCATCCCCGCCGCCGGCGAGCTTCCCTCGCCGTTCGCGCCGCCCGAGCCAGCCCGCTCTCCCCGCCGTCTCGCCGGCCCCGCCTCCTCCGACCGCGCCGCCGCACTTGCTCGCCGCCGCCGCCCTGCACCAGCCGCCCAGCGCCGCCTCGTCTCCCTCCCGCCGTTCGTTTCGCCGGCCGCCGCCGCCGGCGAGCGCCACCGCCTCCGCTCCACCTCGGAGCGCCACCGCCTCCGCTCCGAGCGGCACCCAGAGCGATGTAGGGCATCTTGCCCACCATGGCGCCTCCGCACTCCGCCTGGTTCCCGCGCACCACCTTCGCTTTGACATTAAAAGTCTTGAGCCATAGGCCGAAATGGGGGCGGATGCGGAGGAAGGCCTCGCACACAACGATAAACGCCGAGATGTTGAGGACAAAGTTTGGGGCCATATCGTGGAAATCTAGACCATGGTAGAACATGAGCCCCCGGACAAATGGGTGGAGAGGGAAACCCAGTCCGCGGAGGAAATGGGGGAGGAACACCACCCTCTCATGGGTACTAGGGGTAGGGATGAGCTGCCCCCCTTCGGGAAGCCGGTGCGCAATGTCGTTGGACAAGTATCCGGCCTTCCTTAGTCTTTTGATGTGTCCCTCCGTAACGGAGGAGAGCATCCACTTGCCTCCCACTCCGGACATAGCTGGAGAAGGTTGAGGTGGGGAGTGTGTACTTGGGCGCTGGAGCTCGAGTGCGCGAAAATGGATAGGCAAAGGAGGAAGAAGGCATAGGTGAAAAGGTGGATCCTTATCCGCTTATATGGGTGGACGCGACTATGCGTCCCCACCAGCCTAGTAAAACTCGCTTATCTCCCAAGCGACGTAATCAATGGCGCGGTTGGGTTACCCACACCCGTATTGATGAGAATCCCGGAATAAGGGACACGATCTCTACTTTAACAAGACGTGCCAAGGAAACCGCCTCGCATAACACGCTGAGATGGGACAGTAAATATAAAAGCTTGGCCGTGCTGTGATGTCACACTACGGAATACGTCAGCAGATTAGATTTGTGTAAATATTATTCTCTCTATGGCAATATGTGGAAACTTATTTTGCAGAGCCGGACACTATCTTTGTGTTCAAAATCTTCTATGAAGTACTTGGAGGAGGAACCCGCCTTGCAATGCCGAAGACAATCTGCGCGCCGGACTCATCGTCATTGAAGCCTGGTTCAGGGGCTACTGAGGGAGTCCTGGATTAGGGGGTGTCCGGATGGCCGGACTATACCTTCAACCGGACTCCTGGACTATGAAGATACAAGATTGAAGACTTCGTCCCGTGTCCGGAAGGAACTTTCCTTGGCGTGGAAGGCAAGCTTGGCGATACGGATATGTAGATCTCCTACCATTGTAACCGACTCAATGTAACCCTAACCCTATCCGGTGTCTATATAAACCAGAGGGTTTTAGTCCGTAGGACAACACATTCATACAGAACAACAATCATACCATAGGCTAGCTTCTAGGGTTTAGCCTCTCCGATCTCGTGGTAGATCTACTCTTGTACTACCCATATCATCAATATTAATCAAGCAGGACGTAGGGTTTTACCTCCATCAAGAGGGCCCGAACCTGGGTAAAACTTCGTGTCCCTTGCCTCCTGTTACCATCCGGCCTAGACGCACAGTTCGGGACCCCCTACCCGAGATCCGCCGGTTTTGACACCGACAGGCACATCTTCCCATTGCAAGATAAATAGATCAAGTTGGCGAAACAAAACCCAAATATTGGAGAAGAAATATGAGGCTATAAGAGATCATGCATATAAGAGATCAAAGAAACTCAAATAACTTTCATGGATATAAATGAAGGAAATATGCCCTAGAGGCAATAATAAAGTTGTTATTTATATTTCCTTATATCATGATAAATATTTATTATTCATGGTAGAATTGTATTAACCGGAAACTTAGTACATGTGTGAATACATAGACAAATAGAGTGTCACTAGTATGCCTCTACTTGACTAGCTCGTTAATCAAAGATGGTTAAGTTTCCTAGCCATAGACATGAGTTGTCATTTGATGAACGGGATCACATCATTAGAGAATGATGTGATTGACTTGAACCATCCGTTAGCTTAGCACTATGATCGTTTAGTTTATTGCTATTGCTTTCTCCATAACTTATACACGTTCCTATGACTATGAGATTATGCAACTCCCGAATACGGGAGGAACACTTAGTGTGCTATCAAACGTCATAACGTAACTGGGTGATTATAAATATGCTCTATAGGTGTCTCCGATGGTGTTTGTTGAGTTGGCATAGATCGAGATTAGGATTTGTCACTCCGATTGTCGGAGAGGTATTTCTAGGCCCTCTCGGTAATGTACATCACTATAAGCCTTGCAAGCAATGTGATTAATGAGTTAGTTGTGGGATGTTGCATTACGGAACGAGTAAATAGACTTGCCGGTAACGAGATTGAACTAGGTATGATGATACCGACGATCGAATCTCGAGCAAGTAACATACTGATGACAAAGGGAACAACGTATGTTGTTATGCGGTTTGACCGATAAAGATCTTCGTAGAATATGTAGGAACCAATATGAGCATCCAAGTTCCGCTATTGGTTATTGACTGGAGATGAGTCTCGGTCATGTCTACATAGTTCTCGAACCCGTAGGGTCCGCACGCTTAACGTTCGATGACGATCGGTATTATGAGTTTATTTTGATGTACTGAAGGTAGTTCAGAGTTCCGGATGTGATCACGGACATGACGAGGAGTCTCGAAATGGCCGAGACATGAATATTGATATATTGGAAGGTTATGTTTGGACACCGGAAAGGTTTCAGATGAGTTCGGACATATAGCAGAGTATCGGGGGGTTACCGGAACCCCCCGGGGGCTAAATGGGCCTACATGGGATTTAGTGGGAGAAAGAGGAGGCGGCCAAGAGGTGGGGGCGCGCCTCCCCCTCCCAATTCGCCCCCAAGCCTAATCCGAATTGGGAGGGGGGCCAGCCCCCCTTTCCTTCCTCTCCTCTTCCCCTTCCTTCCCCCTCCTATTAGGACTAGGAAAGGGGGGAAACCTACTCCTAGTAGGAGTAGGAATCCCCCTTGGGGGCGCACCATGAGGGCCGGCCGGCCCCTCCTCCCCTCCTTTATATACGGGGGAGGGGGCACCCCATAGACACACAAGTTGACAATTGTCTTAGCCGTGTGTGGTGCCCCCCTCCACAGATTTCCACCTCGGTCATATCGTTGTAGAGCTTAGACGAAGCCCCGCGTCGGTAACTTCATCATCACCGTCACCTCGCTGTCGTGCTGACAAAACTCTCCCTCAGCCTCAGCTGGATCAAGAGTACAAGGGACGTCACCGAGCTGAACGTGTGCAGATCGTAGAGGTTCCGTGCGTTCGGTACTTGGATCGGTTGGATCGCGAAGACGTTTGACTACATTAACCGCGTTGCTAAACACTTCCGCTTTCGGTCTACGAGGGTACGTGGACACACTCTCCCTGCTTGTTGCTATGCATCACCTAGATGGATCTTGCATGTGCGTAGGAATTTTTTTTGAAATTATTGCGTTCCCTAACAATAAAAGATAGATCTGATCATAAACTCAAAGTTCATCGATCCCAACCAACACACCACAAAAGAGTTACATCATATGGATCTCCAAGAGACCATTGTATTGAGAATCAAGAGGGAGAGATGAAGCCATCTAACTACTAACTACGGACACGAAGGTCTACAAAGAACTACTCACGCATCATCGGAGAGGCACCAATGCAAGTGGTGAACCCCATCCAAGATGGTGTCTAGATTGGATCTGGTGTTTCTGGACTCTGAGGCGGCTGGATGAATATTTCATCGACTCCCATAGGGTTTTGAGAATATTGGGGTATTTATAGAGCAAAGAGGCTGTCCAGGGGGCACTCGAGGTGGCCACTGTTGGGGAACATAGTAATTTCAAAAATATTCCTACGCACACGCAAGATCATGGTGATGCATAGCAACGAGAGGGGAGAGTGTTGTCTACGTACCCTCGTAGACCGGAAGCGGAAGCGGAAGCACAACGCGGTTGATGTAGTCATACGTCTTCACGGCCCGACCTATCAAGCACCGAAACTATGACACCTCCGAGTTCTAGCACACGTTCAGCACGATGACGATCCCCGGACTCCGATCCAGCAAAGTGTTGGGGATGAGTCCCGTCAGCACGACGGCGTGGTGACGATCTTGATGTTTTACCGTCGCAGGGCTTCGCCTAAGCACCACTACAATATTATCAAGGACTATGGTGGAGGGGGGCACCGCACACGGCTAAGAGATCAATGATCAACTGTTGTGTCTATGGGGTGCCCCCCTGCCCCCGTATATAAAGGAGTGGAGGAGGGGGCCAACCAAGGTGGGTGGCGCGCCCTAGGGGGGGAGTCCAATTCCCACCGGGAGTAGGACTCCCCTTTTTCCTATTAGGAGTAGGAGAGGGAAGGAAGAGGAAGGAGGGAGGAAGGAAAGGGGGCCCGGCCCCCCTCCCAATTCGGATTGGGCTTGGGGGGCGCCCCCTCCCTTGCTCCTTTCCCATCCTTTCCACTAAGGCCCAATAAGGCCCATATACCTCCCGGGGGGTTCCGATAACCTCCCGGTGATCCGGTATTGTCCTAATCTCACCCGGAACCTTTCCGGTGTCCAAATATAGTCGTCCAATATATCGATCTTTATGTCTCAACCATTTTGAGACTCCTCGTCAAGTCCGTGATCACATCCGGGACTCCGAACAACCTTCGGTACATCAAAATATTTAAACTCATAATGAAACTGTCATCGTATCGTTAAGCGTGTGGACCCTACGGGTTCGAGAACAATGTAGACATGACCGAGACACGTCTCCGGTCAATAACCAATAGCGGAACCTGGATGCTCATATTGGCTCCTACATATTCTACGAAGATCTTTATCGGTCAGACCGCATAACAACATACGTTTGTTCCCTTTGTCATCGGTATGTTACTTGCCCGAGATTCGATCGTCGGTATCTCAATACCTAGTTCAATCTCGTTACCGGCAAGTCTCTTTACTCGTTTTGTAATACATCATCTTGCAACTAACTTATTAGTTGCATTGCTTGCAAGGCTTAAGTGATGTGCATTACCGAGAGGGCCCAGAGATACCTCTCCGACAATCGGAGTGACAAATCCTAATCTCGAAATACGCCAACCCAACATGTACCTTTGGAGACACCTGTAGAGCACCTTTATAATCACCCAGTTACGTTGTGACGTTTGGTAGCACACAAAGTGTTCCTCCGGTAAACGGGAGTTGCATAATCTCATAGTCATAGGAACATGTATAAGTCATGAAGAAAGCAATAGCAACATACTAAACGATCGGGTGCTAAGCTAATGGAATGGGTCATGTCAATCACATCATTCTCCTAATGATGTGATCCCGTTAATCAAATGACAACTCATGTCTATGGTTAGGAAACATAACCATCTTCGATTAACGAGCTAGTCAAGTAGAGGCATACTAGTGACACTTTGTTTGTCTATGTATTCACACAAGTATTATGTTTCCGGTTAATACAATTCTAGCATGAATAATAAACATTTATCATGATATAAGGAAATAAATAATAACTTTATTATTGCCTCTAGGGCATATTTCCTTCAGTCTCCCACTTGCACTAGAGTCAATAATCTAGATTACACAGTAATGATTCTAACACCCATGGAGCCTTGGTGTTGGTCATGTTTTGCTCGTGGAAGAGGCTTAGTCAATGGGTCTGCTACATTCAGATCCGTATGTATCTTGCAAATCTCTATGTCTCCCACCTGGACTAGATCCCGGATGGAATTGAAGCGTCTCTTGATGTGCTTGGTTCTCTTGTGAAATCTGGATTCCTTTGCCAAGGCAATTGCACCAGTATTGTCACAAAAGATTTTCATTGGACCCGATGCACTAGGTATGACACCTAGATCGGATATGAACTCCTTCATCCAGACTCCTTCGTTTGCTGCTTCCGAAGCAGCTATGTACTCCGCTTCACATGTAGATCCCGCCACGACGCTTTGTTTAGAACTGCACCAACTGACAGCTCCACCGTTTAATGTAAATACGTATCCGGTTTGCGATTTAGAATCGTCCGGATCAGTGTCAAAGCTTGCATCAACGTAACCATTTACGATGAGCTCTTTGTCACCTCCATATACGAGAAACATATCCTTAGTCCTTTTCAGGTATTTCAGGATGTTCTTGACCGCTGTCCAGTGATCCACTCCTGGATTACTTTGGTACCTCCCTGCTAGACTTATAGCAAGGCACACATCAGGTCTGGTACACAGCATTGCATACATGATAGAGCCTATGGCTGAAGCATAGGGAACATCTTTCATTTTCTCTCTATCTTCTGCAGTGGTCGGGCATTGAGTCTTACTCAACTTCACACCTTGTAACACAGGCAAGAATCCTTTCTTTGCTTGATCCATTTTGAACTTCTTCAAAACTTTGTCAAGGTATGTGCTTTGTGAAAGTCCAATTAAGCGTCTTGATCTATCTCTATAGATCTTAATGCCCAATATGTAAGCAGCTTCACCGAGGTCTTTCATTGAAAAACTCTTATTCAAGTATCCCTTTATGCTATCCAGAAATTCTATATCATTTCCGATTAGCAATATGTCATCCACATATAATATCAGAAATGCTACAGAGCTCCCACTCACTTTCTTGTAAATACAGGCTTCTCCAAAAGTCTGTATAAAACCAAATGCTTTGATCACACTATCAAAGCGTTTATTCCAACTCTGAGATGCTTGCACCAGTCCATAAATGGATCGCTGGAGCTTGCACACTTTGTTAGCTCCCTTTGGATCGACAAAACCTTCCGGCTGCATCATATACAACTCTTCTTCCAGAAATCCATTCAGGAATGCAGTTTTGACATCCATCTGCCAAATTTCATAATCATAAAATGCGGCAATTGCTAACATGATCCGGACAGACTTAAGCATCGCTACGGGTGAGAAGGTCTCATCGTAGTCAATCCCTTGAACTTGTCGAAAACCTTTTGCGACAAGTCGAGCTTCATAGACAACAACATTACCGTCAGTGTCAGTCTTCTTCTTGAAGATCCATTTATTTTCAATTGCTTGCCGATCATTGGGCAAGTCAACCAAAGTCCACACTTTGTTCTCATACATGGATCCCATCTCAGATTTCATGGCTTCAAGCCATTTTGCGGAATCTGGGCTCACCATCGCTTCTTCATAGTTCGTAGGTTCATCATGATCTAGTAGCATGACTTCTAGAATGGGATTACCGTACCACTCTGGTGCGGATCTTACTCTGGTTGATCTACGAGGTTCAGTAGTAACTTGTTCTGGAGTTTCATGATCATCATCATTAGCTTCCTCACTAATTGGTGTAGGTGTCACAGAAACTGGTTTCTGTGATGTACTACTTTCCAATAAGGGAGCAGGTACAGTTACCTCATCAAGTTCTACTTTCCTCCCACTCACTTCTTTCGAGAGAAACTCCTTCTCTAGAAAGGATCCATTCTTAGCAACAAATGTCTTGCCTTCGGATCTGTGATAGAAGGTGTACCCAACAGTCTCCTTCGGGTATCCTATGAAGACACATTTCTCCGATTTGGGTTCGAGCTTATCAGGTTGAAGCTTTTTCACATAAGCATCGCAGCCCCAAACTTTCAGAAACGACAACTTTGGTTTCTTGCCAAACCATAGTTCATAAGGCGTCGTCTCAACGGATTTTGATGGTGCCCTATTTAACGTGAATGCGGCCGTCTCTAAAGCATAACCCCAAAACGATAGCGGTAAATCTATAAGAGACATCATAGATCGCACCATATCAAGTAAAGTACGATTACGACGTTCGGACACACCATTACGCTGTGGTGTTCCGGGTGGCGTGAGTTGCGAAACTATTCTGCATTGTTTCAAATGTAAACCAAACTCGTAACTCAAATATTCTCCTCCACGATCAGATCGTAGAAACTTTATTTTCTTGTTACGATGGTTTTCAACTTCACTCTGAAATTCTTTGAACTTTTCAAATGTTTCAGACTTATGTTTCATTAAGTAGATATACCCATATCTGCTTAAATCATCTGTGAAGGTGAGAAAATAACGATATCCGCCACGAGCTTCAACATTCATTGGACCACATACATCTTTATGTATGATTTCCAACAAATCTGTTGCTCTCTCCATAGTACCGGAGAACGGCGTTTTAGTCATCTTGCCCATGAGGCACGGTTCGCAAGTACCAAGTGATTCACAATCAAGTGGTTCCAAAAGTCCATCAGTATGGAGTTTCTTCATGTGCTTTACACCGATATGACCTAAACGACAGTGCCACAAATAAGTTGCACTATCATTATCAACTCTGCATCTTTTGGCTTCAACATTATGAATATGTGTATCACTACTATCGAGATTCATCAAAAACAGACCACTCTTCAAGGGTGCATGACCATAAAGGTATTACTCATATAAATAGAACAACCATTATTCTCTGATTTAAATGAATAACTGTCTCGCATCAAACAATATCCAGATATAATGTTCATGCTCAACACTGGCACCAAATAACAATTACTTAGGTCTAATACTAATCCCGATGGTAGATGTAGAGGTAGTGTGCCGACCGCGATCACATCGACTTTGGAACCATTTCCCACGCGCATCGTCACCTCGTCCTTCGCCAGTGTTCGCTTAATCCGTAGTCCCTGTTTCGAGTTGCGAATATTAGCAACAGAACCAGTATCAAATACCCAGGTGCTACTGCGAGCTCTAGTAAGGTACACATCAATAACATGTATATCACATGTACCTTTGTTCACCTTCCCATCCTTCTTATCCGCCAAATACTTGGGGCAGTTCCGCTTCCAGTGACCAGTCTACTTGCAGTAGAAGCACTCAGTTTCAGGCTTAGGTCCAGACTTGGGTTTCTTCTCTTGAGCAGCAACTTGCTTGCTGTTCTTCTTGAAGTTCCCCTTCTTCTTCCCCTTGCCCTTTTTCTTGAAACTAGTGGTCTTGTTGACCATCAACACTTGATGCTCCTTCTTGATTTCTACCTCCGTGGCTTTTAGCATTGCAAAGAGCTCGGGAATTGTCTTATCCATCCCTTGCATATTATATTTCATCACGAAGCTCTTGTAGCTAGGTGGAAGTGATTGGAGAATTCTGTCAATGACGCAATCATCTGGAAGATTAACTCCCAGTTGAATTAAGTGATTATTATACCCAGACATTTTGAGTATATGCTCACTGACAGAACTGTTCTCCTCCATCTTGCAGCTATAGAACTTATTGGAGACTTCATATCTCTCAATCCAGGCATTTGCTTGAAATATTAGCTTCAACTCCTGGAACATCTCATATGCTCCATGACGTTCAAAACATCGTTGAAGTCCTGATTCTAATCCGTAAAGCATGGCACACTGAACTATCGAGTAGTCATCAGCTTTGCTCTGCCAGACATTCATAACATCTGGTGTTGTTCCAGCAACAGGCCTGGCACCCAGCGGTGCTTCCAGGATGTAATTCTTCTGTGCAGCAATGAGGATAATCCTCAAGTTACGAACCCAGTCCATATAATTGCTACCATCATCTTTCAACTTTTCTTTCTCAAGGAACGCATTAAAATTCAACGGAACAACAGCACGGGCCATCTATCTACAATCAAACATAAACAAGCAAGATACTATCAGGTACTAAGTTCATGATAAATTTAAGTTCAGTTAATCATATTACTTAAGAACTCCCACTTAGAAATACATCCCTCTAATCTTCTAAGTGATCACGTGATCCAAATCAACTAAACCATAACCGATCATCACGTGAAATGGAGTGGTTTTCAATGGTGAACATCACTATGTTGATCATATCTACTATATGATTCACGCTCGACCTTTCGGTCTCAGTGTTCCGAGGCCATATCTGCATATGCTAGGCTCGTCAAGTTTAACCTGAGTATTCTGCGTGTGCAAAACTAGCTTGCATCCATTGTAGATGGACGTAGAGCTTATCACACCCGATCATCACGTGGTGTCTGGGCACGACGAACTTTGGCAATGGTGCATACTCAGGGAGAACACTTTTATCTTGAAATTTAGTGAGAGATCATCTTATAATGCTACTGTCAATCAAAGCAAGATAAGATGCATAAAAGATAAACATCACATGCAATCAATATAAGTGATATGATATGGCCATCATCATCTTGTGCTTGTGATCTCCATCTCCGAAGCATCGTCATGATCACCATCAAAACCGGCGCGACACCTTGATCTCCATCGTAGCATCGTTGTCATCTCGCCAATCTTATGCTTCCACGACTATCGCTACCGCTTAGTGATAAAGTAAAGCATTACAGCGCGATTGCACTGCATACAATAAAGCGACAACCATATGGCTCCTGCCAGTTGCCGATAACTCGGTTACAAAACATGATCATCTCATACAATAAAATTTAGCATCATGTCTTGACCATATCACATCACTACATGCCCTGCAAAAACAAGTTAGACGTCCTCTACTTTGTTGTTGCAAGTTTTACGTGGCTGCTACGGGCTTAGCAAGAACCGTTCTTACCTACGCATCAAAACCACAATGATAGTTTGTCAAGTTGGTGTTGTTTTAACCTTCGCAAGGATCAGGCGTAGCCACACTCGGTTCAACTAAAGTTAGAGAAACTGACACCCGCCAGCCACTTGTGTGCAAAGCATGTCGGTAGAACCAGTCTCGCGTAAGCATACGCGTAATGTCGGTCCGGGCTGCTTCAGCCAACAATACTGTCGAACTAAAGTATGACATGCTGGTAAGCAGTATGACTTATATCGCCCACAACTCACTTGTGTTCTACTCGTGTGTATAACATCAATGCATAAAACCTAGGCTCGGATGCCACTGTTGGGGAACATAGTAATTTCAAAAATATTCCTACGCACACGCAAGATCATGGTGATGCATAGCAACGAGAGGGGAGAGTGTTGTCTACGTACCCTCGTAGACCGGAAGCGGAAGCGTTAGAACAACGCGGTTGATGTAGTCGTACGTCTTCACGGCCCGACCAATCAAGCACCGAAACTACGGCACCTCCAAGTTCTAGCACACGTTCATCTCGATGACGATCCCCGGACTCCGATCCAGCAAAGTGTCAGGGATGAGTTCCGTCAGCACGACGGCGTAGTGACGATCTTGATGTTTTATCGTCGCAGGGCTTCGCCTAAGCACCGCTACAATATTATCGAGGACTATGGTGGAGGGGGCACCACACATGGCTAAGAGATCAATGATCAACTATTGTGTCTATGGGGTGCCCCCCTGCCCGTATATAAAGGAGTGGAGGAGGGGGGCGGCCAAGGAGTGTGGCGCGCCCTAGGGGGGAGTCCAACTCCCACCGGGAGTAGGACTCCCCTTTTTCCTATTAGGAGTAGGAGAGGGAAGGAAGAGGAAGGAGGGAGGAAGGAAAGGGGGGCCGGCCCCCCTCCCAATTCGGATTGGGCTTGGGGGGGGGCGCCCCCTCCCTTGCTCCTTTCCCCTTGTCGGTGTCAAAACCGGCGGATCTTGGGTAGGGGGTCCCGAACTGTGCGTCTAGGCCGGATGGTAACAGGAGGCAGGGAACACTTTGTTTTACCCAGGTTCGGGCCCTCTCGATGGAGGTAATACCCTACTCCTGCTTGATTAATATTGATGATATGGGTAGTACAAGAGTAGATCTACCACGAGATCAAGGAGGCTAAACCCTAGAAGCTAGCCTATGGTATGATTATTGTATATATTGTATGTCTATCGACTAGCCTGGCCTCGGTTTATATAATGCACCGGAGGCCTAGGATAACAAGAGTCCTAGCCGAATACGCCGGTGAGGAGAAGTCCTTGTCTTGATCGCCAAGTCTTGTGGAATCTTCCTTGTATGCGGTAGCCGTCCGAACTGGCCCATGAGTATACGGCCACGGGGGTCCTCGGCCCAATCTAATAGATCGGGAGACGACGTGGTGAGTACCCCCTAGTCCAGGACACCGTCAGTAGCCCCCTGAACCGGTCTTCAAGTTAGGGACACTCCTCGATTCTTCTGAACTGTTCTTCATCTTCGGTTGCCGGTCTTGAAAACTGGTTCAACAAATCTTCTTTATCTTCAATCTTGAGGATCGCCGAAATGCATTCGACGAGTTTACACGTCGGGTATCCGAGGAGCCCCTTTAAGTTTCCGGCCTTTATCAATGCCTTGTTTATTTTTATGCCACACCTCGGGTTTGAAGTTGTTCCCGGGAGGCAGGGTCCTCTTGCGTCCGAGCTCCAACGCCGGACTGCATTCGAGGTATCTTTTGCAGCCGAGCACCAACGCCGGACCGCTTCCCAGCTCTAGCGCCGGAATGTATCCGAGCTCCAACGCCGGACTATGTATCCGAGCTCCAACGCCGGACTGTATATCCGAGCTCCAACACCGAAATATATCCGAGCTCCAACGCCGGACTGTGTCCAGGCTCCAATGCCGGACTATATCCGAGGTGTCATATCACCTTGGTTCAAAAAAGTTGAAGGAGTTTAGCCGAGCTTAATGCCGGAAATGCCCTCTATGGAGCCAGCCACTAGCGCCCGAGCTTTATGCCGGACTGCTTCCGAGGTGGTGCACCACCCCGACTATGGGCCGATTTTTTGTCAATATTTTTTATTGGTGCAATTTATTCTCTGCCGAGATATATAGCCAGTAGCCCTCAAGGTGTGTATCGGTCTAAAACCCGAGATGCACATGAAGGATGACATAAGACCGCTGATCCCAGTAGCCGCTGAGACTCAGGTTGATTTGCAAAATCGGCCTGAGGATCAAGTCCTAGCTCGGCAGAATACTTCGGGACACAAAAGCGGCGTGCTCAGTCCTCAAGACTCAGGTTGGGTGCGGCCGACCAACCTGAGGATCAAAATCTCCTCGGAAACTATATTGCACATAAAATTTTCTGCATTGGACAAGCAATGCAGTAGCCCCCGAGACACTGGTCGGGTGGCAACACCAGATCAGGGGATCGATGTGCCCCTTTAATATTTGTAAATAATAAGCCCGAAGCCCAGTAGCCCCCGAGCCTTAATGCGGGCACGGGTGGCCGAATTAAGGATCAATATCCATAGTAAAATCACAAATTATGTGTAATGACTCTATGTATCCAAGTACTTTACGTCATTAATGCTCGGATCCGCATTGTACAAAACTTTGTTGACCGACCATCGGCTTCCACCTCCTCGGCCAGTAGCCGAGGAGTGTTTGTCCTACTTTATAAAGCCTTTATGAGGGCAAAGATTTACGACAAACAAGGCAATCTGGCCACACGGTTTTATAAACAAAGGTACGCAGAGAGATATGTTATATTACTGTTTAACAGAAGAAATGTATTCCAAAGAAAATAGTCCCGCTATCGGTTCCTTTCTTTGGGTTGTCATGCTAAGCATGATCATGAAACCTCAGCTCGAATGTAAGAGCAAAATATCGAGGATTTAGTTTGGGAGGCCAGTTAATAGCCCCCGGTAGTGTTCGGCGACAGTCGAGGTCAAGCCGTAAACACTTCGGCCAATGTTATGAATGGCCCGTCATAGTCATCGGATCGCTGACCAGTTTACGCTTATTGTGACAGTCAGTTTTCGGCTTTCTCCACTAAGGTGCTTAACCATGTGAGCTGGAAGCACAATCGCAGTGGTTCTCCCTTTGCACGCCTAGCCGAACAAAACGGAACGTAGGAAGCAAGTGCAGGAGCCGGGCAACCCAACTATTGACCGAAGACACAATTCGAAACCGATGCATATATAGCAATATCTGAGAATGTTTTTGCCGAATCCCTAAAGGTGTCCGGCGTTGCACTGCGAGACTAATGCTGGAAAAGCACAAATAGTTTAAAAGTGCCAAAAAGCTTGGAAAACCAAGAAACGTCAGTAAAAACATGACGTCCGAACAAGATCAAGTGTTCGGTGCCAATCCGAAAATTGGTCTTAGAAAAAAGAAGTGCTTCTGTCGTGCTTTAACATGATACATCCTATCTCAAGACTTCGAGCGGGTCAGCCTACGGCTTCAACCTCCTATCCCGAGGGCGGAGTACTTCTCATTAGGCCAGTTTAGCAAACTAAACTCTAGCGGCTTTGAGAGAGAAATTAGGCTCCCCGGCTAGTGACCGCACACTCGTGTCGAAAAAAGGAGTGATAAATAATAATAATAAAACTTTGCAACGACTAAGAAGAAGAACACTTATTATAAAACGGCTCAAATAAACTTAAGAGCCCCCAAGTGACTTGGGTAGAAGAATGATTGCATGTACCGAAGTACTTATATCATATCTATGTTCAACCGAACTTTAAACGCGTCTTAACCGACCGTCGGCTTCTCCCTCTTCGGTTAAGGACCGAAAAGTGTTATGTACTCCATCGGTCGAGAATATCGACGGTGTTTCCAATAACCAGGCAATCAGACCATAAAGTTGTAACAGACAAAGCGCGCTCAGGGAACTTATGCTATATTACTGCGAAGAGTAAGAAGCATCTTCGAAGAAAATAGTACCCCCACCGATACCTTTCTTCGGTGCTCATTGTTATTATGAGACTTGTGCAATAGATTTTTTGTACTCATGAGTTCCGTTGTGTGCCGACCATCATTGAATAACTATAAGAGCGCTAGCTTTCGGCTTCACCCAGTCTGAGGTCCGGCTCGGGTGACCCGATCGTGACAATCGCAGAGGTGCTCCCTTTACTCCCTAGCCGAACAATCGGGAACGTAGGGGTAAACACAGGAGCGAGGCAACCCAGCTTGCAAATCGCTTAAGTCAATATGGTGCATATTGTGGCGTAATACACGAACAAGGAACGAAGCCGTACAAGTATAATCATATGCAACAGGAAAAGCTTCATAAAGGAAGCCCCCAAGTAAACGGGGTATTTGAATTTATGCGTCACAAACAAAGTTTGGACAAGGAAATTTTTTACAAGCAACTTTTTTCCAAAAAAGTATAATGCTTGGTCGAGCCGAACACAAGTTAAAAATTTAAAACTTTGAGCATGAAGGCAACTTAGCTGGTTAATGTGTTCGGTATTGATGACGCGGTCCGAGCTTGATGCGGGACAAGGTGCCATCCCCCAAGCCGGTCCCGAGGTGGCGGAGCAAAGAGCTCGGCACTCCGAAGTGGTGACATAGCACGGTCAATGCAGGCCGGCAGAGTGATGCCGAAGTCCCCGGCATGGTGTAATGAAGTGTTGAGAAGCCCCCCGTCCAGCCGAGGTGACGCCAAAGGATATAGTCCGGCTGGGTTATTTTCCTGTGCCACATAAAATAGTGCAAACCGGAGATAATAGTAATAATAATAATAAAAAAATTATTGCATAATAAATAATTTATGCAAAGTGAGTAATAAAAGAAGTATGGCCTGGCGCCGAAGTCAATGTCGATGCAGGGCGTTGGCGTGATGCGGTAAGGGCGTGGCAAAGCCTGAATTAACAGGTCGGTCCGAGTTCCGGATGCGGCATTCGCCGGACTATGTACGGAGACTGACCGGACCACCATGCGACCGACGTTAATGCGGCCACCATTTGATAGACCTGTGTACATATGATGGACAAACCAGAGTAATAATTCCTTGGGAAAAATTGAACCCAAACAAGCAAAAAATACTAGGATTAATAGCACCTGGTTTATTTGTTGTAGCAATCCGAAGGAAGGTGATTCCCAAATTGGGACTCGATCCGCACACCCGTTACCGGAGTAGGTTGATGAAGAGATGATGAAGCCCCCGGTCCAGCCGAGATGTCGAAGTAGGTCGACGTGATGGACACCGGCTCGGAGGAGCAATAGTGCGGCCCTGCCGATGCAGGTCGTGACGTGGTCAGTACTGGCTTGACGAAGTGACCGTGCGGCGATGCCGGTGTGCCCGCTCCGTGTAACCCGTGGGGCGGCGATGTTGGTGATGATTTATTCTTTGCGATGCCGAACTCTTGTTCGGCTTGCCGAGATGATGATCCGAAGAAGTTGAGCTCGGCTCAACAAAGTGACGACGTGTCTAGCGCAGGTCGGCAGCCGTGGAGCAATATTGCCGGACTGGTTTGACACCAGCATGATGTTGAAGATCATGTTCAAAAGATCTTATAGTTAGTGGAATGTGTTCGGGAACAAAACACAATACCCCATACAAAAACTTCCTTCAAAAAGGATGTCCGAAATCCCGTTCATAAAAAAGACGAACTCGGGTCGGATTCGTTTTCGCGCAAAAAACAAATCCGAAAAGTGATGCACTAATCGGAAGGTTCCCGGAGTTTGGACGGTCGGATCGAGCTGAAATTTGGAGGGTTGGTAGATATAGGAATTCCGCAGTCGATCAACGGTTGGATCTTCCAAAAGACGTCCGAGCTAGAAGCTGGACACCACGCCCTAAACTCGTCCAGATTCCCGTCCAGATTTGACAGGGCTCCGGTATATCGTGGATTGCCAGAGATTCCTCCATCGGAACTCGAGGAAATTTTCCAGGGTTATTGTAGACTCAATTCCGCACAATTCCACCAAAGTGATCGTCAAAGCTATACTCGAGGAGGTGGTGGTGGCAGATACGAGTTCGCTGTCCAGAAAAACAGCACGGTCGCTTGAGGGCAATGTTGACGTTGAGCCCCCGAGCTCCATAGATGATTCCTCCGTGATCTTGATAGAGATCGGAGTTGATGTTTGATGAAGGCCCTCGTCCGGACATGGTGATCCGAACACGGGGCGCAATTCTTGGTCGAACCAAGGTGACCAGTCGAGCTGGTGACGAAGATGCCGAAGTCACAGTTGATCTGCAGGTGAGCCATCGATCCTTTTGTCGATCACACAGCGGAACTCTCAATGAAAGCACCAATGTCGGTGTCAAAACCGGCGGATCTCGGGTAGGGGGTCCCGAACTGTGCGTCTAGGCCGGATGGTAACAGGAGGCAGGGACACTTTGTTTTACCCAGGTTCGGGCCCTCTCGATGGAGGTAATACCCTACTCCTGCTTGATTAATATTGATGATATGGGTAGTACAAGAGTAGATCTACCACGAGATCAAGGAGGCTAAACCCTAGAAGCTAGCCTATGGTATGATTGTTGTATATATTGTATTCTATCGACTAGCCTGGCCTCGGTTTATATAATGCACCGGAGGCCTAGGATAACAAGAGTCCTAGCCGAATACGTCGGTGGGGAGAAGTCCTTGTCTTGATCGCCAAGTCTTGTGGAATCGTCCTTGTATGCGGTAGCCGTCCGAACTGGCCCATGAGTATACGGCCACGGGGGTCCTCGGCCCAATCTAATAGATCGGGAGACGACGTGGTGAGTACCCCCTAGTCCAGGACACCGTCACCCCTCCTTTCCACTAAGGCCCAATAAGGCCCATATACCTCCTGGGGGGTTCCGATAACCTCCCGGTGATCCAGTATTGTCCTAATCTCACCCGGAACCTTTCCGGTGTCCAAATATAGTCATCCAATATATCGATCTTTATGTCTCGACCATTTCGAGACTCCTCGTCAAGTCCGTGATCACATCCGGGACTCCGAACAACCTTCGGTGCATCAAAATATATAAACTCATAATGAAACTGTCATCGTAACGTTAAGCGTGCGGACCCTACGGGTTCGAGAATAATGTAGACATGACCGAGACACGTCTCCGGTCAATAACCAATAGCGGAACCTGGATGCTCATATTGGCTCCTACATATTCTACGAAGATCTTTATCGGTCAGACCGCATAACAACATACGTTTGTTCCCTTTGTCATCGGTATGTTACTTGCCCGAGATTCGATCGTCGGTATCTCAATACCTAGTTCAATCTCGTTACCGGCAAGTCTCTTTACTCGTTTTGTAATACATCATCTTGCAACTAACTTATTAGTTGCATTGCTTGCAAGGCTTAAGTGATGTGCATTACCGAGAGGGCCCAGAGATACCTCTCCGACAATCGGAGTGACAAATCCTAATCTCGAAATACGCCAACCTAACATGTACCTTTGGAGACACCTGTAGAGCACCTTTATAATCACCCAATTACGTTGTGACGTTTGGTAGCACACAAAGTGTTCCTCCGGTAAACGGGAGTTGCATAATCTCATAGTCATAGGAACATGTATAAGTCATGAAGAAAGCAATAGCAACATACTAAACGATCGGGTGCTAAGCTAATGGAATGGGTCATGTCAATCACATCATTCTCCTAATGATGTGATCCCGTTAATCAAATGACAACTCATGTCTATGGTTAGGAAACATAACCATCTTCGATTAACGAGCTAGTCAAGTAGAGGCATACTAGTAACACTTTGTTTGTCTATGTATTCACACAAGTATTATGTTTCCGGTTAATACAATTCTAGCATGAATAATAAACATTTATCATGATATAAGGAAATAAATAATAACTTTATTATTGCCTCTAGGGCATATTTCCTTCAGGCACAACCCACCAGGGAGCGCCAGGAGGCCCAAGCGCGCACTGGTGGGTTTTCCCCTCCTCGAGACTCCCCCAGGTGCAACCAGGGCCCAATATCTTCCATCTGGTCCATAAAAATCTCCGTAAAGTTTCGTGGCATTTGGACTCCGTTTGATATTGATTTTCTGTGATGTAAAAAAAACATGGAAAAAACAGCAACTGACACTTGGCACTATGTCAATAGGTTAGTACCAAAAACGATATAAAATGATTATAAAACATCCAAGATTGATAATAAAACAACATTGAACAATCAAAAAATATAGATATGTTGGAGATGTATCAGAGATCTAGGCGTGAAAACCACACCGTGAGGGTTTTGATCGTTGATCGATGCTTCCATTGATACTTTTTTATCACAAAGCTGGACATGTATAGGCCATCAATGTCGGTACTAAAACCGGCAGATCTCGGGTAGGGGGTCCCAAGCTGTGGTTCCTGGAACGATGGTGAACAGGAGACAAGGGAGACAGTCTTTACCCAGGTTCAGGCCCTCTCAATGAGGTAAAACCCTACGTCATGCTTGATTATATTGATGAAGGAGTATCAAATACGGGTTGATCTACCCCCGAGATCGTATGTTGTGTTCTAAACCCTAAGGCTAGTAATTGCGGTTGCCTCTCTACAGACCAAACCCTCCAGCTTATATAGGCAGCAGCCACCAGGGGTTTCTAGGGGTACACATGGTCAGTTGCCAACTAGGAATAAACACGACCGTCAGTTGGAGTTGTCCTTGAAGTGTACGCCAAGTCTTCGGTAGTGCTCGTCTTGATCATGATTGGGTTTGAGGCCTCCAGAGTCCTTCCTTGTTGAGACCGATACCCCGTAGGCTCGGCCCATGGACTGTGGGTCACATAGGTTGGCACCCCATAGTCCAGGACACCGTCACCTCCAGAGCGACCATGCATTTGGGCCAGAGGCCCGGTTTAACTCCCCTTATTTAAAAAAAATGCCAACAAAAAAGACCCCTAAAAATGGCATAAACTAACTTATGAAAAATGTCATCTCTTTAATTTTATAAAATATGCAAATGCATATGATTAAAAAAGTTGTATGAACTACACAAATGAAAAAAATACCATGCTATTTTTTTAAACCCGCCATTCCTTGGGATAAAAATGCCATCTCTTAATAATAAAACTGTCATTTCTTAATAAAAATAAATGCCATCTCTTGATAAATAAAAATGCCATCTATTAAAAAATTAAAATGCCATCTCTTAATATTAAAAATGTCATCTCCTAATAAACAAAAAAATGACATCTCTTAATATAAAAATGCCATCATTTAATAATAAAAAATGAAATCCCTTAATAATTAGACTGCCATTTTTATAAAAACTTCCATGCGCTTATTAATAAAAATTGCCATGCCAATAAAAATAAAAATGCCATCTCTTAATAATAAAAAATATCATCACTCATTAATAATAAAAAGGCATCCTCTTAAAAAGTACGATGCTATAAAAAAGTAAAACTGTCAACTCTCATTAATAAAAATGCCATACTTGTTAAAAAAATTGCCATGCTATAAAAAAACTGCCTTGTGAGAAAATGAAAAAATAGGGATTTTCAGGATTGAAACAATGTGGCATTTTAAACACCAAAATTTACTAGAAGCCTTCTTAGCCCAGTGGCGAAGGGCGCCCGAGCACACGCAGGAGGGCGCAGGGTCGATCCTCTTCTCAACGGCAGGGAGGTGGTTTGCTGGGGTTACCCTAGGCCAACGGTAGTCAGATAACATTTTGGAGCATGAAGAAAAAGTAAGGTTTCTCTATGAATTTTCAAATCCAATCCTACAATCCAAAGGACACCATAGTAAAAGAAAACTACCACATGATTTAATCCCTACAAAAATCTCATGAAAAACCAATTTTCCAAATGAGGCCTTATAACATTCCAAAGAATAATGCTTTCATGCTTATCTTTTCGTTACCAAATACACGTGGCGCCAGGGCCCACATGCCAGCGAGACACGCACGGGTGGCATATACATATATCCATCAGAATGACTAAATCACATCTAGATGTCTTTTAAGGATGTCACATCTAAATTGTCCACCACATGATTATGGGCTTTAAGATTTATGCAAACTGTTGTCGTTTTCTTTGACTTGAACTGTTGTTTTTGTTGTCGCTAAGGCCCGTGTCGCACTAGTGTTCTTGGGCTGTTTTCCCGATCGGCATTGTCCCTTTTTCTGAATGGGATCTGAGTATGTGGGTTTTTATATTTTGTTATATACGCTGGTGCGCTCTGCCATTTTTGCTCTTTTTTTTGTCTGCGCCTAGGCCTTTTTGTACGGGCAGAATTCAAAGAGCTGGGCCGTGTTATTTTCCGCTTTCTTTTTTCTCCTTTATCTATTAAATTTATTTGTTTGTAATCTACGTTTTTTTAAATTTGATTATTTTTGGCAACATCAGTTTTATGTCCAGCCGTCTGATTTGTTTGTGCTTTGTTTTTCACGCTCGAGTGATGGCACGTGTCGTGATTGATCCGTGTCCTGTTGTATCGTCTTGTCGGGCTGGGAGGCCTACAATGGAGCGCGACTATTTTTTGTTTTTTTTTGTTGGGCCGCCGTCACCTTGTTTGATATGGGCTTTTTTTTAGAATACGAAGAGTCTAGCCCCAGAGTACATTAGATTGAGACGATAGCCTCCATCGAGTCTGTCACTCTCCTTTCGCATGTTCCCCTCCGCCTGTTGTCCCGTTCCCCTCCCATGTTCTTCCATTTTTCTGTTTGTTTTTGTTTCGAAAACTGAAGCACATCGACTCGCAACTAGAGGAGGGGGTGGTGTATGTGTGTTTGTCGATGGCCCTAGTTACAACAATCGACTCGCAACTGAAGTTGTACCATCAACACACAACTAGGGGGCGGTGTCTATGTGTGTTTGTCGCGATCCCCAATTGCATGTCACCCATCGACTCACGACTAAGGATGTGTGTGTTTGTCGAGGGCTCCCAGTTGCAAGTCAACCATCGACTCGCAACTGGGGGAGGGGGCGTTCTCAATGTGTGTTTGTTGAGGGCTCCTAGTTGCGGGCCAACCATTGACTCACAACTCGTGAAGGGGGAGGGGAGTTGAGTGTGTTTCTACGAGTCCAGTTGCATGTCAACCACTGACTCGCAACTAGGAATGTGTGTGTGTTTGTCGAGGGTCCACAGTTGCATGTCAACCATCACCTCGCAACTAAGGGTCTGTGTGTTTGTTGGGGCCCCTCAGTTGCAAGCCGACCACCGACTCGCAACTAAGGGTGCTTTTGTGTGTTTGTTGTGGTCCCCAGTTGCATGTCAACCATCAACTCGCAACTAAGTGTGTGTGTGTGTGTGCGCGAGCGCGTTTGTGCGTGCGTGTGTCTCTATGGTGGCCCCCAGTTGCATGTAAACCATCGACTCACAAACTAGGTGTGTGTGTGTGTGTGTGTTTGTCGAGGGTCCCCAGTAGCAAGCCGACCATCGACTCGCAAATAGGGGTGTGTGTGTTTGTCGAGGGTCCCTAGTTGCATGCCGAGCATCGACTCGCAACTAGGGGTGTGTGTGTGTTTGTCGAGGGTCACCAGTTGCATGCCGAGCATCGACTCGCAACTATGGGGTGTGTGTTTGTCGAGGGTCCCTAGTTGCATGTAAACCATCGACTCATAACTAGGGGTGTGTGTGTGTGTTTGTCGAGGGTCCCTAGTTGCATGTCAACCATGGACTCGCAACTAGGGGTGTGTGTGTTTCTCGAGGGTCCCTAGTTTCATGCCGAGTATCGACTCACAATTAGGGGCGGTGTTTGTGTGTTTTTGTCGTGGTCTCCAGTTGCATGTCGCCCATCGACTCACAACTAGGGGTTTGTGTGTTTGTCGAGGGTCCCTAGTTGCATGTTGAGCATCGACTCGCAACTAAAAGGGTGTCTTTTATCGTGGCCCCTAGTTGCAAGCTGACCATCGACTCGCAACTAATGGTGTTTGTCGAGGGTCCCCATTTGCATGACGACCATCGACTCGCAACTAGGGGGTGTGTGTGTGTTTTGTCGTGGGTCCCCAGTTGCATGTCGACCATCGACTTGTGACTAAGGGTGTGTGTGTGTTTGTTGACGGTCCCCAGTTGCAAGCCGATGATCGACTTGCAACTAGGGGGTGTGTGTGTTTGTTGAGGGTCCCCAGTTGCAAGCCGACCATCGACTCGCAACTAGGGGGTGTGTGTGTTTGTCAAGGGTCCACAGTTGCATGAAGACCATGGACTCGCAACTAGGGTTGTGTGTGTTTTTATCAAGGCTCCCCAGTTGTATGACGATCATCGACTCACAACTAGGTGGTGTGTGTGTTTTGTCATGGGTCCCCAATTGCATGTCGACCATCGACTCGCAACTAAGGGTGTGTGTGTGTTTGTCGAGGGTCCCCAGTTACAAGCAGACCAACGATCACAACTAGGGGTGTGTGTGTTTGTCGAGGTTCCTCAATTGCAAGCAGACTATTGACTCGCAACTAAGTGAGTCTGTGTCTGTCGAGGCTCCCCAGTTGCATGTCGACCGTCGACTCACAATTAAGGGTGTGTATGTTTGTCGAGGGTCCCTAGTTGCACGCTGAGCATCGACTCATGACTAGGGGGTTGTGTTTTATCGTGGCCCATAGTTGCAAGCCAACCATCTACTCGCTACTAACGGTGTTTGTCGAGGGTCTCCAGTTGCATGTCGACCATCGACTCGCAACTAGGATGTGTGTGTGTTTGTCGGGGCCACCAGTTGCATGCCGACCATCGACTCGCAACTAGGGGTGCTTGTCGAGGGTCCCCAGTTGCATGTCAACCATCGACTCATAACTAGGTGTGTGTGTGTTTGTCGAGGGTCCCAGTTGCTTGTCAACCATCGACTCGTAACTACGGATGTGTGTGTGTGTGCGTGTGTGCGTGCGTGCGTGCGTGTTTGTCGAGAGTCCCCCGTTGCATGTCGAGCATTGACTCACAATTAGGGGTGCGTGTGTTTGTCGAGGGTCCCCAGTTGCATGCCGAGCATCGACTCGCAACTAGGGGGTGTGTTTGTCGAGGGTCCCCGGTTGCAAAAATGTTTGTAGTTGTAGAGGTGATTTACTCTTGTAACAATGTTCTAAAGTACCTATTATTATTCAACTCCACCCTCGATATGCGATTGGGGGCCCGACTAATATTCTTCTTAGTTGCAACTTCACCCATGATGCGCAACTAGGGTCCATTTTAAAATAACATGTTTCGAATTTGCAAACAATGTTCAAACCATGATTGTTTTAATCCACATATTTTTTTAATACGTGAACATTTTTCTAGTTCTTTTGACCAGTTTTTTATTTTTCCTCTTCTATTGTTTTATTTATTGTTAGACGTCAGTGTACATTTTAAAATTCTCCAGTGAGTATTTTGTAAAAGTTTCACCGTGTATATACGTTAAAAAACATACACAATACATAGAAAATAAGTTCACTCTATATTAGAAGAAGGTCATCATATACTAAATATTTGTTCAATGTGTATTACAATTATGTTCACCGTACTTTTATAATTTGTTCAGTGTGTATTAAAAACAATGTTCACCGTATATCCAAAAACAATCAGTGTGTTTTTTAATTTTTTTAGCATATATTAGAACTGAAAAAATACACCTGAAAGAAAAAAGAAAAAATAGGAAATAAAAGAAACAAAAGGAATAAAAAACACAAATCGTTACTACGTACGATCAGCTACAGGCCGTAGAGTAAGCATGCGTGTGATGGTGTGAGGCAAGCTGGGCCTTGCCCATGCGAGCGTTTCTATGGGCACGCCGGTCACACAAAAAAGAAAAGACAAGGCCTAGACGATACAATACCAAAAAAGAAAAACAACAAACAAACAAAAGGCTATAAACAGGTGATGATTTCAACTTATATGTGACATCGTTATGTCACATCTAGATGAGTTTTAGACAGACCCTATATCCATATCCGTTTCTTTTCCCCTTTATTAAATCTGACGGTCATTAGGCGAGTAGCTGCGCCAAAAGCCCCCGGTAACCTCTGTAGCTTGACAAGCGTGTGCGAGGGAGGAAGAAATCCATGTGGGTGGCTCGCCCGTGCCTACACCCACCAGCAACATGACCGCACCACACCACCCCCGCGCCGCGCGCTCCCCGCCAAGATTCGCCAGGCGGCCTCGTCTCCTCCCATCCCATCCCATCCCATCCCCCTATAGCCTCCCTATAGTCAGTCCGCCTATAACACCACCACCACCACCTCCCGGGCTCCCCCGCACGAACCGCGGACCAGACACAGACAACCCCGACGCAGCCGCGCGCGCGCACGCAGCCGTAGAGAGAGGGAGAGGGAGAGGCACCGGCCCCATCGCATGGGAGCGCGGTCGACGGCGACCGCGGGGGAGGCGGTGGCGAGGCGGGGCGGCCGGAAGAAGGGAGCCATGGCGCCGTCGGTGGGCGGCGTGGAGGCGGCGTCCGCGGCGGCGGCGATGGCGGGCGGCCGGCGCAGCAGGGCCCCGCCGCGGCTGGTGGGCTACGAGGAGCTCCCCGAGTACCTTAAGGACAACGAGTACATCCGCGGCCACTACCGCGTCGAGTGGCCCATCCGCGACGCCCTCCTCAGCGCCTTCTCCTGGCACAACGAGACGCTCAACGTCTGGACGTGCGTCCGCGCCCCCCCTCCGATCCATCGACATGTTCCGCACATGACCAATCGATCGGCCAATCCGTTGATCTGACATGGCGCCGTGTGATTTCCGCAGGCATTTGGGCGGGTTCCTGCTGTTCCTGGCGCTCGCCGTCGCCGGCGGCGGCCCGGAGGCCGCCCACGACGCCGCGCCGGGGATCATGAGGTACGCACCACCTACACTGCAGAACACACGACTTGACTTTCCTTTTCTCTCTGTCCACCGGAATAAGAAAATGATTGTTTCCGTTCGTTCATCAAACTTTAATAATGGTTCGATCGCCTCTGACTCCCACTCCCTTGCACGTGATTAGCGGGCGCTCCCGACTTTGAAACTTGAAACGGTCTTCCAAGCAAACGCGAATCAACTCACCACCGCAGCTCACACGTCACACGGGAAAAAACCTCGAATTTGTTTCGCGGGCAGTTGGTGGTGTGTTCGGAGAGCGCGCACGTCACACACAACCCCCGCTCACGCCGGACGTGTGCGCGCTCGTTCCATCAACCGAACGCACGCGCGCGCGCAATCACACGTTCGTTCACTACCGACTCTTTCTGCATTGCTGATGCTAAGCTCCAAGTCTCCAACTGGCCGCGAGTACACTTTAATTCCAATGCAAGATTATGCTAGATGCTGCCCGTGTGAGATGTGGCAAGAGCGCACCGTCCTAAGCAGCAATCGCATGCGTGAGAGCCACACCAAACGAACGAGGACATGGCCCGTGCATTATCCGCCTCACACGTCTTATCGTCATGCCGGAGCACTTTGCAAATGCAGTGCTGGCATTGGTCGGTTGGCGCAAATCACAGATTTGTTGGGGTGTTCCAAGTCTGAGACGGTCCTTCCTCTTAGTCTTTGATAATTTGATTGATTGATGTTCCTTTCCCACCAAGGTGCCATGGCAACCTAGTACTGCACTACTGCTACTACTTTGTTCATGAAAAGGCCCTCTAGTTACGTGCCGTTCATTTTTCTCGCAGGTTCGTGGTGGGATCAGCTAATTCGTCGTGGAAGAGCGATCAATCGGTAAGAAACGCATCTTTTTTTTAGCACCAGTACAGACATCTAAGAGATACTAGTACCTTATCTTGTCTCCGGATAATTTTTCCAGCATTGCATATTTTTCTCTCACAACTGTAGTCCCCAAGATTCTGGGACAGATGGTGCTAGATAGCATGATTAGTTAATTCATACGAGTTCTATCAAGGTGACTATGACTAGCCTAATTATTCAGTTAGCACTAGTGTAGTGCCACCAATGATTTAAATACAACTGCACCGAGTGAGTACTATGTAATAATGTCATCATGTAGATCCCCACCACGCAGAAAGAGACATGCATGGACAGCTGTGTATATGAGCTGCCCACATGATCATCGTTTGATCCATGTCCTCACACTATAGTGTAGAGGATGCACTACAATTGGTCAAGCAACTATGCACAGATGCGAACAACAGGTCAAATCAGCTCCCTGTAGATAGCTCTGTAATCATCAACCATGGAATTTAATTTGCTCAGAGAATTGTACTTGCTCCCGTAATACCGCGAGACGTATTTTCACCGGGCGAGTCTCTTTGTTTTACAAGATTATAAAAGCGTGGTAATTAGAAAAAAAAAGTAGACTTGAGATGCCATAGTAAATCTTACAGAACTACTCCCTCCATCCGAAAATTCTTGTCATCAAAATGGATAAAAGATAGAAAAACAAAAGCATGTCTTTGAAGTTGTCTGAAATATAGGAATATGTCGTAAAAGTTATCCGGTTGCAGCACACGAAAAATGCGCTAAGCCTGCAACATTGCTAAAGGATATTAGATGAATTTCATAGTTGTCACTTACACAAAAACAAAATAAATCCCATAAGAAGGGACCCAATGGAAGTCTCCTCTTGGAATTGCATACGGTTTTTCATTAATAGAAAATAAACAAGTTGTAGAGGTGAAAAAATAAGAATAGAATCCTAGAAATTACTTTGAAGTAAAATGACCTCACACACTAAAAATTCATTAGGTAGAATGGTCGTAATGTCCTTCCATCCGATGGGGTTGGGATCCTCTGCTGTAACAACAATGCTGTTATGATCACTGTTGCATGGACCTCTACCCCATGTGTGGGTGGTGGTTAGTGATGAGCCCGCAAGATCATGTCCTACATATTTTAATTTATTTTACTTATTCATTTTATTTTGAAAACGGGCAAAAGATCGTGTCCTACATATCCTTCCACTTATCTCTAACCAACCCGGAATCATGAAATGTGGAATTAATCAAAACCAAAGAAGTGTGTGACTCCATTTATCTTGACCAACCATAGTATAGAGAGTTTAAGAAAACTCAAAGGTTGAGGGATTTACCAGAGGAAATTCACTAAATTGCCCTTCCATTTAAGTGTTCTGAAATAGCACTGACGAATAATTCGTGTGGATGATACAAATAAGGTGAGAATATGTACAATGACATTAGAAAAATAAGTATGAATGTAGGAGGTAGAGGTACTACTAGATTAATGATAAGATCGGCTCCATCTTCCGATAGGTTCTTCTGTGCTAAGGACAACTCGTGAGTGGTGAGTCCTTTCCTGATCCCTGTCCTGGTCGACGGCAACCTGACCAACCGACCAGAGCCAAGGAGCCATGTGTAGTTGTGCACTTCGAATCTAGTTCACCTTCTGCTGCAACGTAACATCACGTGTAGTCGTCTTGTTCAGAACAGACACGCTGCCTCTGTGTGTTTGCACCAAATCTCGCTTCCTCAATCACATTCACTCTGCATGCAAGAGAAGAAGTAGTCGGTTCTTTGGTCACCCTTTTCGAAAAAAAAGACGGTTCTTTGGTTGCAACATTTTCACGTTTGCTCACCTGCAAGAAGCAGCGTCGCTTTCAGCTACTTCTTCGGTCTGAACTCAAATTGGTTCTGTTGAGCAGACAAGACCAAGTGGCAAAATCTTTCTGGTCATCTTATCGTTGATTTCTGCGTCCGGCGACGAATCTGTCCGGGCCATTTACACTACCCGCAAAGCACTACTCGAAATATTCTCTCGCCAAAATGTGATAGTAGTAGTGTAATTTTAGATGCTAGACTGAGATTTTTCTGTTCAAATGATTAGCGCGCGCTAACAGTGGCGTTGGTGCAGGGCCTGCCGGGCCATGACGCAGCGGCGGCGGCCCTGGGCGGGCACGGGGTGCCGCGGTGGCCGCGGATGGTGTTCCTCGTGGGCGCCATGGCGTGCCTGGCCATCAGCGCGACGGCGCACCTCCTCGCGTGCCACTCGCGCCGCGCCACCGTCGTCTTCTGGCAGCTGGACTACGCCGGCATCTCCATCATGATCGTCGCCTCCTTCGTCCCGCCCGTGTACTACGCGTTCCTCTGCCACCCGCCCGCGCGCGTCGCCTACCTCTCCGCCATCACCGTCCTCGGCGCGCTCGTCGTGGCCGTGCTGCTCTCGCCGTCGTGCTCCTCGCCGCGGTATCGCCGCCTCCGCGCCACGCTGTTCCTCGCCATGGGGATGTCCGGCGTCATCCCGGCGGTGCACGCGCTCTGGATCAACTGGGGCCACACCGCGTGCTACCTGGCCCTCGGGCTGGAGGTGGCCATGGGGCTCGCCTACGCCGTCGGCGCCTGGTTCTACGTCAGCCGCGTGCCGGAGAAGTGGCGCCCCGGCGTCTTCGACGTCGTCGGCCACAGCCACCAGATCTTCCACGTCTTCGTGCTCGTCGGTGCCATCACGCACTACGTCGCCGTCGCCGTGCTGCTCGACTGGCGGGAGAAGGCGGCCGTCTCGTGCGGCGGCACGGCGTCGTAGGCGGCTTGTTGGAACTTGGAACAAGAAATTGTGACCGGTGTCATTCGAGAATCATTGGACGATTCGAATGTATTAGTAGTGAGCTAGTAGTAGCAATGTGCTTAATTTAGTGGCAGCGTGTGAACTTGTGATTTGACATATGCAAATGCAATACAGTTGATGAGATTGCGCCGCTTTTTAGTGCATACAGCTTCATACATATGGAAGTTTTTGTTTTGCCGCTGTCTTCTTCAGTCGAAAACGGTGAGCTTGTCGTACTCCGGGCCGACGATGGCCTTCTCCATGATGGTCCTCGGGGTGACGATGCCGCCGCCGTCGAGGAACAGCTTGAGCAAGTTCTTGGAGAAGCCGCTGACCAGCGCCACCCCTTGCTGGCCGGACATCACCGGCACGGCCTTGGAGTACGCCAGGTTCCAGAACACTATCTCTGGCACGGCCGAGCCGTAGCCGGCTTCCGAGAACTTCCTCACGATCGCCTCGTAGTCTGTCTCCCACGGATGAGCCGACGCCTGGTCGAACTCCATGTCGCTGAACACCAACACCCGCCGCACCATCCTCTCCGGCGGCAGACCGGCGGCCACGGCCACGTCCAGGATCTTGTCAAACACTGCCTGGAAGTTCGTGTTCATGCCCCACTCCATGGCGCGCACGAAGCTCACCTTCTCGGAGAGGGTGTCGCCGGTGATCAAGTGGATCTCCGGGCGCTCGCTGAAGGTGATCACGCGGCCGCGCCACGGGTCGTCCGTGAGTTCGGACACGAGGAGGCCGAGCGCCACGCAGACGTCCATGGGCAAGCCGGACATGCTGCCCGACACGTCGCACACGGCCACGCAGTTGGCGAGCTTGCCGAGGGCGCGCATGTCGTCGACCATGCGCCGCCACTGCATGTCGGCCACGCCGGTGCCAGCACCGTCGCCGTCCTCGCCGAGGGACTCGATGATCTGGTGAGGGAGCAGCGCGCCCGCAGCGATCCGCTTCTTGCCCGACTTGACATCGGCGAGGTAAGCGTTGAAGCGCTCGGCGTCGTGCTTGAGGAAGACGGCCTGGTAGTTCTTCATGGCCACGGAGGCAACGCGCGTGTACACGACCGATTCCCACGCGCGCGCCGACATGAAAACCTCGGGGAGCTGTAGCGTGCGGCGGAGCGGCACGAGCACCGTCCTACGGAGGCGCTCGCGCGCGCGATAAGCATAATGCCCGTCCAGGAGATCATCGGTCAGCTCCAGCGACGAGCCTCTGGGGAAGAGGCGTCGCGCGACGGCCTCGCAGAGGAGAGTGGAGCGGTCGTACGACGAGCCTAGCGACGGGCACCACTTCGCCGCGAGCGAGAGCTCCCGGACGTCGCCGTTGGCGAGCTTGCGCATGTCCTCCACGAGGAGGCTGGCAAACAGATCGGCCGTGCGGTCGTGCAGGAGCCGGTACGTGGGGTCGCAGAAGTACCGCCGAATCGCCGTCGCAGCGGTATCCACCCTCTTGCTCCGGCGCGACACGGCCGCCGCAGCCGATAGCTCCCGGTCGTGCCGCAGCTTTGCCGCGAGACGCTCCTCCGCCGTGCCGACGCGCGCAGCACGGTCCACCTTGGGGCGCGGCCTGCGCTTGCGGAAGTTGCGGGTGCGCCCGAGTGAGTCGCGGCAGCGCCCGAGGCCAAAGGGGCCGCGGCGGCCGGTGGCAAGGAGGGCCGTCCTCCTTTCTGCTTTGTTGGAGACGCCGCCGCGCACGATCCGGTGGAGCAGCTCGGGGAGATCCTTGAGGTAGCCGAAGGTGGCGACGGAGGCGGCGTTGCGCGCGAGCGTGGCGGGGTGGCGGGCGTGGAGCCAGAGCGCGGCGGCGTAGAAACTTTCGCGGTCGGACTTGCCGGAGCCCCGCACGCCGCGGAGGTTGGCGACCAGGCGGAGCGCGGTGGACGGGTCGGCGGCCCACGCGGCGGCGAGGAGCCTGGCCACGGTGGCGGCCGGCGTGGCGGGCAACACGCGGAAGAAGTCGAGGCAGGGGTCCCCCGAGGACGGGAACGTCGGCGACCGTTTCTTCGTGCGCGTCTTCCCCGCTGGCCCCAGCGCGCCACTCTCCTTCTTCACGTTGCAATGTTTCGGGTATGAGAACGCCTCGTCGGTCGGCGCCGCCACCGTGATCATCGCGGCATGGCGAGCCTCCGGCGGGCCGAGTAGTCTGTAGTCCACCATCAAGGCCAGGACAGTTTGAACCGGAAAGGGTGCAGGCTCGGAAATATATGGTGTGAGGTTTCGTGGCAGGCAAGGAGACTGCCATCGTGCCCGTCCATGGCCACGGCGGCCCAGCTGCCGATTTTGACGACGAAGGCGAGGACTCCTTGGAGATCGCCAGTTCTATCCTTTGGACCAAGGCGAGGAATCCGTTGCGTTGTGTGGATCAAGGAAATGATTTTTTTTTTCAAAAGGACCCCTTGCCGAAGGCTATTGCTAAAAAGGACTATATGCAGATAAAAATATCAAAAAGGACCCCCTCACTAGTGGCGGCAGGCGTGGCAGGCGACACGTGGCACCTGCCGCCACGCCAGGAGGCGGCGGGCCCTGCCGCCACCGCAGGAGGCGGCCGCGCGAGGCACAACGGTTCTCGCACAGTGGAGCAGCTGGGACGGAACGGGCCAGGAGTGGTGGGCCCGGTCGCCACTAGGTGAGGCGGCCACTGTCGCCGCTGTCGCTCTCGGGCCGACAGGCCGTGCTGCTCGCGGGCCCAACGTGTGGGACACGCCGCCGCTGCAGCAGGCGGCATCCCTGTTGCTGCACGCGTGACAGCGCTGATTCCCGTGCTGACGACGCAGATTTTCACGGGCGCTGATTCCACGGTTCCTTGTTTTGCTTTGTGCCACAAGTTTCGATGATCTGGAATCAGATTCCCGCGTAAACTTTGTAGTACTGATTGCTACGTAGACGACACTGATTAAAGCGGTGCGTGATTCTCGCTTTCGTCTATTGCTCCAGCCAAAGCGACAGCACTCAGGCGTGCTGATTTCAACGCGTGTTTTCCTGCCACACACTCGAGAGCGTTGTTGTTGCTGTGTGTGATGAGACACCGCAATGCTGGAATCCGATGCCGCGGTAGGTGAGTTCTGGCTCGTTCTGCCGACAATACAGTGGTCCTCTTCTTTTTAAACGTACATCCGCGGCTCCGTGCGCATACACTCTCTCTCGCATATCTCTGGTTGCCTTCTCTGCCTCTCTGCTCTCTCTAAGTGTAGAAGAATACACAAGCCAAAGAAAAACTTGGTAGCCACTTTCACTCGTGATTTCGGCCGATTTAGAATTGGATATCGAAGATGATGAAGTTGAAGAAAAGATAGATTATGGTAAGATCTATCCATTTTTCTTGGTTTCGTTCGCATGCATGATGTTTTCGTTCTGTTTGATTAGTTCCTAAGTGTGTATTCTCTGTTGTTTTAGGCATAATTTTAGCACTTCGAGGAGTCATCTGGAGTCATTTAGAGCTTGAGGAGTAGGATTTGCGTAGCGAAGTGAACTACGAAGTTGAAGATCAAGGTATGAGCTTTGCAATGCATGGAATTTTTTCTGCATGCATGATGGTAATTAGTTAGTCTTTTAGCTCGTCATTAGCTATGCGATATTAGTGCTTAGAGGTTAGAAATAATTTCAGACGACAAATACAACATTTATAATATTTTTTTAGAAGAGTAGGTTGAAGATGTTGTATCTATGTTAGGTGCGTCCATTATTATTGACATGCGAGAAATCTTAATACGGTAATTAGGAAAAAAACTTGTGCTGTAATTGTTCATTGCATGTGGTATGTTATTTCATGTGGTATGTTTATTAATAAGTCTATAGTTAGAAAGCCGTAGGTCTACTTTGTTATGTCGCAATAATCTATTTTTTTTATATGTTAAGATTATGTGCTAATGTACTTGATGATGTATGTAATTAGGTAAAATAATTCATCTTAGTAGCAAACAAGGAGGAGATGGCGTGATTGAAGAAATTGTGTTTCCATCTTCGCCGTCCCTTTTGAGGTGATGACCACATACATGCAAGTGCTATTATCATACTTTTGATAGCAGAAAGAAAAATCCGTGTGTAATATTGATGTTCATGTGATAATAGGTTGACTTCGTTCATATAGTACTGGTGACGGAAATTTATTCGAATTATTTGGACTCTTAATTGCATTCGCAAGCACATCCATATTGGAACTAAGGTATAAAATGACACCGTAACTTTGTTAATATTTTTTATATTAATGTACTGTTGTGAATAATGTGCATGCCGCTGCAAATATTATTATTTGTAAATAAATGATTGCTATCGTATGATATGCAAAATTTATATAAAGCCGGAAGAAATTAAATGTTTTACTCATATGATATTAAAATGTTATTATCATACTATTATGTTTAGTGGTTGTTTGTCATAACCTATTGTAAGAAAATTAGTTTTTACTAATAGTCGTTTTTACTCTTGTAGACGAGTTTGAGAAAAAATAGATCTTTAAATACCCACTAACCAAACAACCCCTTAAAGTCTAAGCAAATGATTCTAGAAACAAACAGAATATTTGTAACAAAAATACGGTTATTATTTTAGTCGTATGATATGTAAATGTTGTCATCTTTACTAAATGTTCAGTTGCTAATTATTTGAAATGTAAACATGTATGGTGGTTAGGTACTATGGAAAATTTAGTAGTGTACTATGGGAACGTCTTACGCGACGGTCCTTTCGGGGTGGATGTGTCCTTGTGCGAGTCGACTACAGTTGTAGTGAGAGACATGGTCAACATGGGTTACACAACAGTTAGAAGGTGCATCCGAGCGGTGTTTGGCCCAGGGATGCAGGAAAAAAATGACAATGGAGGCCTTCATCGTTGACAGAGGAAATGATGGGACGGTTGCCCGTTGGGGTTTGCGGCCTGCCACAGGTGATTGGTCATAGGGGTCGTACATGAGGTTTGCAAGCAATCCCTATCACAGCCCTAATTGAAGAAACTTGGAATCGGACCCTGTCATACTTTGCAGACAGGGTCACCGTCGCCAAAGCACAAGTTGAATTGAACAAGCCATGGTCCAAGAAGATGCAAAGACATCTGGACGAGAAGGCAAAGAAGTCCCAAAGTCATGGCTGCAGGAAAGTGGACGCACTTAGGAATAAGTGAGAGGTCAATGTGCGAGCTAAGTACGTTAAGGGTCACCACAGAGGATCAAAAAAGCAAGCTGTCACCCTTGGCTCAACCTCCTGTGAGTGCACTTGTAACAAGCCCAAGCTTGAGGGCTACCCTTGCAGTCAGGTGCTCCGGGCGGCTGCTAATCAAAAAATCAGCGTTGAGCCATACATATCGCCATACTTCAACATGTACAATCTGTACAACACTTGGAACGGTGAGTTCTGGGCTTGGGGCATTGATATGAATTACAAAATGTTGTGGCCAGATGGGCCGAAATGGGTTCTGAACGCCGACTTGATGAGAACCGCAAAGGGACGACGTCAGTCTAGGCGTCATCGCAATGACATGGACGATAGCCAGATGGGAGAACCAAGGCGATGCCGCGTTTGCAGGTGTCCTGGACATTCACACAGAGAATGCCCGTATCGAGCCACCAACAACGCATGATGTTGATATATATGTACTCGCTATGTCTATTTATATTTCTACTTGTTATGTGTACTTATATTAAATTTAAATTGAATCTCTTTGTATTATTGTACTCGTGATGTTAACTTTAGATAATTAATGTAAATCGTATCTCTTTGTATTTTTTAAGTTAATTTTGATTTGCATTTGTATTTGCGTCTTCCTCGTGATTTATATTTGTATGTTTGTGTGGAGATTATGGGTGAAGTGCCGGTGCTTTTGCAGGGGCCCAATGACGCTGGCCACCGTTGCCACCTATTTTTGAACCCAAATGCTAAGCATAATTATCGGCCTTTCGGACTTCGAACCATAAAGAAAACATGGCCAATACACAATGCTTTCCTTGCTCACCTTGACGCTTATGGAGTACAAGATTTTGCTAGGCTCACATCATGCGACGACCAAGTACGTTCAGACCCATCCCTTTTGACATCCCTCGTTGACCGGTGGAGACCTGAAACCCACACCTTTCACTTTTGTTTTGGGGAGCTTGCACCTACACTGAAAGATGTTTCTATGATCACTGCTCTACCAATTAGAGGCGAGCCGTTAGTCTCTCCACGAGTGTATCCATCTTGGGCACTAGATATAGAAGCCCGTCTTGGGATGGAAATACCAGAATCACAACGTTCTGGTGGCCCTCGGGGCATCCCACTCGTTTGGCTTCATGATAACTTTCGTATTTTATCTAGCTTCGCCAATGAGGAGACGAGAAAAAGACATCTGTTTGCGTATTTGTTGTGGCTCCTCGGGACTCTGTTTCCAAATTCACATGGGGACGTTGTTGTCCCTGGTCTCATCTACATTGTAGAGAATATGGTAGATGAACCTTTACCTGAGCAGCCAAAATACAGCTTCGATTCTGCCATGCTATCTCATACATACAGAGGCTTGTGTGATGCCATGCAAAAAACCTCTTTCGCACAAAAAGCTCCATTACTTTGTGTCGCATATGAGTTTCTACAGTTGTGGTCCTGGGAATACCTCCCTGTAGGGCGACCTCGTATAGTACAACCCGTACACCCATACGACTTTAGCGAGTGTGGCAGCGCAACTATGGCCACCAGGTGGACAAAGGCACGGAAACGTTGGTCTCCAGATATTGCGAAAAATTGTTACCCTATGTACCACCAGCAGTTTGAGATACTTGATGAGGCAGAAGTCACATGGAACCCGTGGACTCAGGACCAGCTACAAATGGTCTTTGATGCTCGACACTTCACACCAGGCATGTTGAGCGATAGTGCATTCTGGCTGACTCGCTGCAACTTATTGTTCCTGTGGTGTGTTGAGCCTTACAACCCAGAGCGTGTAATGAGACAGTTCGGTCTCTATCAAGAAATTCCACCACCTTTTCCCAGACGTATCGACGAGGAAACCCATAAGTAAGATGTGACATCCCTAAATAGTTAGTGTCATTTTTAATTTACTAAACTCACACTTTGTTACATAATTTGCAGGCTAACCAATATGGGCAGGGGTTGGAGTTTATACGATTGGAGGGAACAGAACATTCATTGGATACACAAGTGGGAAAATGAAGCGCTAGCAGATATAGTGCATCAACATAGGTATATTTTATTTACATTATTTTATTTACATTATTTTTTTACAATGATCATACGATGCGTGAAGATGCTTTGCTTTCATCACAACGGTTTATGTAATTATTTAATTTTGCAGACTGTACGATGGAAGTACAGATCAGCATACAAGCAGTGGTACTGCATGAACACACGTGCTAGCCTGACCAGTCAGCCAACTACTGTACCAACACATCTCACACAGGAGGAGCAGGCGCGGAGACATATTGAGCTGCATGCAGCTTACTATCGTGACCAGATGGTAATCACTTGTAACTTTTTTAGGTCCATCATTTCATAATCATTTGAACTAAATAACATCCAAATATTGTTTAGCTTGAACATTGCAACGAATTAGGGCAGATGGCTACGGATAGCATGCCGGTCCAGGTCCCAGCTCGCAAGTCATTCCAGAAAATTTTTCAACAATAGGTTGCAACAAAGTTCAGATGCGGTAGAGGCAACGACGTTGTCACTGGAGCGTACAACTTGCCGATAGCGAGGTCAGCCAGACCGAGTGCGGCGCCGTCGTCTAGACCGAGCGAGGCGCGTATGAGCCATGGGCAGTGGGGGTAGGGTCCGAGTACTAGAACGACATTGCCACGACATGACTCATCTCTGCCACTGCATCACTCTTCTTCGGTGCAGCTTCGTCAGGGGCTGACATCTCAGGACCATGGCACGGGCTTGGATTTGATGCCCGAGCAGACTCTTTCCCCTAACCCATATGCGTACACAGGATATGATGCATACACCCAAGGTGAGGGATCTCAGTCGTATCTCTCCACGCGAGGGATCTCCATGCCCGAGGAGACTCGTGTACCAGATTTAAACCAGCACCATGTACCATGGCCAGACAGTACCGGCGAGGGATCTGATCAGGTAGTCATGTTTACATTTTAATGCATTTACAATGATATCATATATTATCCTCTAACAATTTGTTTACAATGTTTCTATGTGCAGGACATACCTGATGTTAATTGGGGCGATGAGAACACCCAACGTGGCGTCAACAGAGGCCTCCGGGGAGCATCACATGATCATGGCAACACCGTTACATCATTAGTTACAGAGTTCTTCGGAGGGGACGTTATTGGGCCATATTTTATCCCCATAGAGTCACAACCATACACCTACAATTAGGCTTCAGGTTCGCAACAAGGATTCGCGACTCCACCACCTACGCAGGACTCGCAGACACATGAAGCCAAATTGGAGTACGGCCGCGGTCTTCATGTAACTCGGCCACCTAATCGCTTGTCGCCTTCCGGTCGTAAGGAAAGGCCAGGTGGTCGTCGTAAAGTAGGGCGATTCATCTATCCACGTGCATGACCCATTGTATCTACATATGTCTGTATCAGACTTTTCGATTTGAACATCTATGTATGCTGAAATAAAAATGCACCAGTCAGGAACAATTTTTCCCGCCTATATCTCCCGCCATACTATCCCACTCCACTCTTCGGCTTATGTTAGGCTGAAATGATTTTTTTTAAATTTTGGCCGATGAATACTGTGCAACCATTGCCCATCTTAGACATTGAAAAAATATATTTTCACGCAACCCTTTCCCCTCAATATTTTCCCGCCAACGCTTTTCCTCCATATGTTCCCACCACCCGTTTCCCACCAACCCCTTCCCGCCATATCTTCCTGCCATGCATTTCCCGCCAACCCCTTCCCGCCATATGTTCCCGCCAACCCTTTCCCGCCATACTGCAGTCATTCTTTCCCGCCATTTTCTCCTCTCTACCTATAAAACCCCCTTCAGACGGAGGTGGATAAGCATTCGAGTGTAGTGTAGTCGAGATGTCCCATTATCCTTTCGATCGTAGTTTTCACCCTGGGATGAGCAGCACTCTTCTGAGGCTAGCTACCGATTTCAAGTTGGACAATAGGATAGTTCCATGGGACGAACTCACTGGTGGTGACACCATAATGAATGAGTTGGCTCACCAATTACGTAGGTCTGGGTGGCCTGAAAGGACCTATGAGGAGGTGCATAAAGAACTTCTTAGGTTGAATGGAAGGTGGAAGAAGGTAGTGGAGACGAAGAGTGAAACTTTTAGAAGGACTGCAGAAAAGCATCCATTTTTATGGACTGAGGAGAGAAAGGACAAAGATGATATCTTCATGCCGCCGCTTCTGGGTTCTGCATCGTCAAAGGGCAAGAGTTCTGCATTGTCTAAGGACAAGAGTACTGCATCCTCGAAGGGCAAGATTTCTGCATCGTCCAAGGGTAAGAGTTCTGCATCCTCGAAGGGCAAGAGTTCTGCATCGACAGAGGATGACGATGATGCCTTCATGTAGTTTTTAAGTTGTATTCCAGTTCTACCGTTTAATTCAGATGTACTTGCATTATTAGTTTGTACTCTCTTTTTGTAGGGCATTATGTTCTATCTTAATTTCATTCCGTAGTTGTTGCATGATGTTCGATATTAGTGGAGGGCAAGAAAATGCCACTACTTTATTCTAAAACTATTTTTTTCCATTACGACAAGGTACAACTAAAAATAAGATACATCAGAGAATTGAAATAAAGCTACATTTAACTACTGAAATAAAGCTACATTAAACTGCAGAAATAAAGATACAAATGATTGCAAAATTTAAAATACTACCACATGAATCTACTGAGTCCAGTGTGGATATTTTCCTTTTCCATCGTCAGCTTCTTCTGCTGCCTTGGCCTCACGAGCCCTTTCTTTCTTTCTCTGCCTCTCCGCCTCACGAGCCTCTTTTCGCTGTCGTTCCTGCTCCTCCATGCGACGAGCCTCTTCCCTGTTTTTCTTTCCTAAATCCTGAAAAAATGGTGTTGCTCCGCATAATATTCTTTTAACTCTCTCTTGCTCTGCTTTCTCCTCGGCTTCCGTCTTCTCGCGTCGCTCTTCCGCATAGAAACTATTCCACGCACGGCGACTTCTTTCACAAATCTCAGTCACTGCCCAAGCCGGCGTCTCCGTGTCAATCCAACGATAGTACATGCACAGAGGCGGAGGAGACTACAACAATCACTACAAAAAATACACTTCCATGATGATACGTGTTTGTCACAGTAGGTTGCGTTTTCTGTCATGCATGTACATCCATGACAAATTTATGACAGAATCAAGATAGTCATACCTGTGCGGTCGTAGAAGTGTTCCATGACATTGCCAAAGTTATCATCACGGAAGTGTCCACTTCCATGATGATAAATCACGCGTCATAGAAGTGCTTTCGTCAAGGGTGACCGACACGTGGCATCCACCGTAACGGAACGTCGTTAAGCTATCGGGTCGGATTTTGGATCCGATAACCCATTAACAGCCACGACCAATGCCGATTTTCCACGCGTAAAATTCTCATTGGCTCACGGATCCACGCGTCAGCTCCGCGTTGGCACAGGTGTCACTCCTCCAACGGTCGAGATGGGCCTATGATATGTTGACACGTGGACCAGCCCAAAAGTGGCCCACAAAGAGTAAATGGGCAGGCCCAACCGAAGGCCCATAAAATTTAGCGGACCATAATGGGCCGACCCAGCTAAAGGCCCACAAAATTTAGCGGACCATAATGGGCCGGCCCAGCTAAAGGCCCACATGATTTTGCAGACCATAATGGGCCGGCCCAGCTAAAGGCCCACAAGATTTTGTGGACCACAATGGGCCGGCCCAGCTAAAGGCCCACTAGATTCTGCTGACCATAATGGGCCGGCCCAGCTAAAGGCCCAACATTCTCTGTCAAATCGGCCCGTCAACGACCTATCCTAAACTTGTCATCAACATGGCCCATGGTCACTTCTGGCCCGTTAACAGTCCGCTAAGTAATTGGGCCGAATTACGGCCCGGTGTATTTCCGGCCTGTTAAAGGTCTGACTTCATTTTGGCCCACTTACAGGCCATCAAAACTTTCGGCCCATAAACGACCGTGAAGGATTTGGGTCATATTCGGCCATGTTGACATTCGGCCTGTTAGAGGCCCACTATAGCTTTGGGCCACTTTCGGCCTGTTGTCATTTTCAGCCTGTTAATGCCGGACGTAAACCATGGGCCATATGTGGCCCAACGTCATATCGGGCCCATTAACGGCCCATATAAAAATAACGATAATCTAGCCCGACCGAAGTTCCGTCCTGTTAAAGGCCCGTGTATTAGGTCGGCGCATTTACGGCCCGCCCGAATTTCGGCATGTTAAAGTCCAGTGGGTTATTTGGCACAATCAGGGCCCAATCTCACTTTCGGTCTATTAAAGGCCCATGTATTTTATGGGCTCGAGATATTTACACCTGTAAACGGCCTATTTTTACTGAGGGCCCAAATTATGTTTAGGCCTGTTAAAGGCCCACTACGGGCACATGCCTACCAGAAAAATATGAAAGCTTATGCTGATTTAGGCCCAGATATTTTTAGTGGGCTACATGCCAATTTCGGCCCATAATCGTTTTTAGCCCAATTGGAATGGGCCCGACGAATGTTGGCATGTTGGGCTCCTACGAAGCTTTAGGCCGAATACATTACTAAGATAAACCTACACTATACAAAAATAGCGTCGTAATTACTGCAGCCTGAGGCAGCATCATAAATGTTGTATCACAACAAAATAAATTCCAACCATACAACAAAAGGCCTGTTGGCATAAAGTTCATAGTCCTTCCAGATAAAAGCACCATCAGATGTATAGAAGCACATATCATTTGACCTGAGTGCTAATGTTTCAGGCTGTAGAATCTTGAACAACGAAGCGAATGTCTAATAGTCTGGTTTCAAAACCATTCATATCTTGACGACATTTCTCAACCACTATTCTTGTTTCCGAAACAACGTCCACTAGGGATTGGACTTGTGTCTGGAGCACAGATATATCACTCTGTCTAGCAGGAAGATTTTGTTCAGTAGGCGATTTGGACGAGGTTACCTTGACAACCAACCCAGAATTATGCAGGAAGGTGCTTTTTGCACTGTTAGTGGAGAGATACTGACGCACTACAGCAAGAGGTGACATTGTGCATGTAGTAGCCTCGTCACCTTCAGGTGGTTGTGGCTGTTCCAATCATTTGTTCCATAGCTTCTTGAAAGTTTGAACTTGTAGATTAGTGTACCAGATAAGTTACTAATGAGACAAAAACAAACAAAGTAGGTTAAACGTTTATACATAACTTATTTTGGTGAACTACTGTAATACATTAGCATGTATTGTAGTGCCAACTACATAATAAAATCACTTTTGGAACATATGTCCATGTAGCATGCCTACTGTATTGTCTATTTCCTCACATTCATTGACATCTAAGGATAAAGAGACATGGTTTAAAGTAGGATGAACATAGTATGACATCATTCATATCATGGGCAAACAGATATAAAACAAACATGCTATTTTATCATTGTGTGCGCACGTGAACATAACAACTAGATTACAGATCAAGACCAAAAGAATATCCTTCATCTCTTTTAAACCATGTAAGGTGAAATGATACGTTAAGACAACTGTGAATAAAAGTGAACAAAGTAACTGACATTGGCTGCAAACCAAGTAGTTAAATGAACACATCACAGTACCAATCAGTTCAAGGCAGGAGGAGTAAGGACTTACAACAGCGGCTTGAACTGGTGTGCTCATGCCCTTCATCTTGCTGGTGTGGCAATCCTTGAATATTTGCACTGCATTCGGTTTAGGTTCTTTTTGGTCCGCATGGGATTTCCTCTGTATTTGGAACAAGTCAATATAGATACGATAATATGGCACAAAAAAAAGAAGGAAGTAGCAGCTATTTACAAGAGCCTCGTAGTGTGCAATATAGCTACGAGATCCTGTGGTCTGTTGGAATTTCACTTTAGAACGGTTGGTTTTGTTCTTCAAACAGTTAGCCTAGAAGAAGATACACTTGTAAGACACATACATAAATACAAGTTCAATATGTGGTCTGATCAAATACATATAGCCTACCTGATACTTTGGATCAGACCAGTGTTTAACGAGGGCTGTCCAGTCTTCATCTGTAATATATTCCACTGGAGATGTGTAACGCCCTCGATGCGGCTATATCTCCCACGTGTCGAAGCACGACTTAGAGGCATAACCGCATTGAAAGCAATGTCGCAAGTGAGGTAATCTTCACACAACCCATGTAATACATAAGGGAAAGAGATACATAGTTGGCTTACAATCGCCACTTCACACAATTACATGAATAAAGCATTACAACATCCAAATACAATCAAGATCCGACTACGGAACCAAAATAAAAGAAGAACCCCAAATGCGACAACGTCCCCGATCGACCCCAACTGGGCTCCACTACTGATCAACTAGAACGAAACAACACAAAGGACAAGATCTTCATCGAGCTCCTCCTAAGCTTGGTTGTGTCATCTACACGGACTCATCGGCACCTGCAAACTGGTTTTGGAAGTATTTGTGAGCCACGGGGACTCAGCAATCTTGCACCCTCGCGATCAAGACTATTTAAGCTTATGGGTAAGGTAAAGGTATGAGGTGGAGCTGCAGTAAGCGACTAGCATATATGGTGGCTAAACATACGCAAATGAGAGCGAGAAGAGAAGGCAAAAGCACGGTCGAACAACTATGATCAAGAAGTGATCCTGGAACAACCTACGTCAAGCATTACTCCAACACCGTGTTCACTTCCTGGACTCCGCCGGAAAGGGACCATCACGGTTACACACGCGGTTGATTCATTTTAATTAAGTTAAGGTTCAAGTTTGCTACAACCGGACATTAACAAATTCCCATCTGCCCATAACCGCGAGCACGGCTTTCGAAAGATCATATCCCTGCAGGGGTGTCCCAACTTAGCCCATCACAAGCTCTCATGATCAACGAAGGATATTCCTTCTAGCGGGAAGACCCGATCAGGCTCGGAATCCCGGTTACAAGACATTTCGACAGGTAAAACAAGACCAGCAAGACCGCCCGATGCGCCGACATCCTGATAGGATCTGCACATATCTCGTTCTCAGGGCAACACCGGATGAGCGCTCCATACAACTAAAACCAGCCCTCAAGTTTCCCCGAGGTGGCGCTGCAAAGGACTCTAGTTCGGACCAACACTTAGACAAGCACTAGCCCCGGGGGGGGGGGGGGGGTTAAAATAAAGATGACCCTCGGGATGCGCGACTCTAAAGGGAAAAAAGGCTAGGTGACGAATGGTAAAACCAAGGTTGGGCCTTGCTGGAGGAGTTTTATTCAAGGCGAACTGTCAAGGGGTTCCCATTATTACCCAACCGCATAAGGAACGCAAAATCCGGGAACATAACACCGATATGACGGAAACTAGGGCGGCAAGAGTGGAACAAAACACCAGGCATAAGGCCGAGCCTTCCACCCTTTACCAAGTATATAGATGCATTAATTAAATAAGATATATTGTGATATCCCAACAAGTAAAACATGTTCCAATAAGGAACAACATCTCCATGTTCCAACAAGGAACAAACTTCAATCTTCACCTGCAACTAACAACGCTATAAGAGGTGTTGAGCAAAGCGGTAACATAGCCAAACAACGGTTTGCTAGGACAAGGTGGGTTAGAGGCTTGGTTCAACAATATAGGAGGCATGATAAGCAAGTGGTAGGTATCGCGACATAGGCATAGCAAAAGAGCGAGCCACTAGCAAGCAAAGATAGAAGTGATTTCGAGGGTATGGTCATCTTGCCTGAAATCCGGCAAGGAAGAAGAATGAGTCCATGAAGAAGACAAACGGACGTAGACGAACGGGTCCTCACAAACGCGACGTTATCGGAACCAACCCGAAGAAGCACACACCGGAAAGAAGCACACAACATAGTAAACAACCATCACATAAACATGACATGATGCACAACCAAGTATGATGCATGTCCGGTTTAAAGAAGCATGGCATGGCAAAGTGCACAAACAACACTACAAGTTAAGTGGAGCTCAATATGCAATGGGTTGCATATTGACGGAACACCACAATAATTCTTTAGTTCTCTCCCGGTTAGGTACTCAACAAAATTTAAATGTTGGTTAACATGGCAAGAGGTGAAGCATAACAAAACTACACCATCTAAACAATTTAAATGGGGACGGATATAACAAATAACGAATCCGGTAAATCCCCATATGCATTTAGCAATTTGGTGCAACAACAATTTAAACATTTTAATTGTTGTTATCATGATGCGGATGACATGAACAAGTTTTATGCAAGTCTTATGAAAATATTGATAAGAGCATTATGAAGCATTTGTCACCGTGGTGGAAAGGAAAGGGGGTGCCACGGCAACGATAACAAAAACGGTGCCACGGCAATGTTCCGGTTCCAGTAACTCGATTGAGATACCAATGCAAAGGAGAAGTGTGCGGATGCGTGCAAAAGATGGTGGGGCGCTCCCGGATTCCTGGTGTCCCATGAGTCGATGGCATGGAAGCGAGAGACACTACGGACATGGAGCAACACACGGGCATCTCATACATCACACAAACATTCGTCCACGGGCGATCGTCTCAGGGTTATACCTTTGAAGCGTGCGTTATCGGAACGGTTCGGGTCAAGCGGTGTAGTCATTCACGATCGTCATGGGAAGTAGTGGTACTTGGCGATGGTAGTCGTTCACATTCTTAGTCTCACAAGTTTTCGTAGATGTTCATGGGTACGGCGAGAACTTGATGTCCACGGAGTCTTCGAGGGTCAACGGTAGTGGTACTTGGCAAAATGCATGTCGATGGTAGTTGTTCTCGTATCGTCGTGGTACTTGGCGATTTCGAAGACGGCAGAAGACGAACTTGGGGTCCTTGTTGACCTAATACTTGGCGTTATTTCTGGTTCGGTGATCATTTTAGGTGTCGGGCGTCGAGGTCTCCGGCCGTAGTGGTACTTGGTGAATCCTGAAACGGTCTTGGCGTCTTCGCGCGTAGGGGTACTTGTTCGTTTACTCCACGGTCTTGGCGGATCCACGCGATGGTAGTGGTACTTGCGAAGAGGTACTCGGCGGTCGTCGTGTAGATGTTCATGTGTCTTCGGCGACAACATGATGCATCTTGGCGGTCTCGTCTCGGTCTTCAATCCAAAACGAAGCAAGGCAAAAAATCGGGGCGGTGGTACTTGACTCGGCAGGGGCAGCGCTGGAGATGACGAGTTGCTGCTGAGCAGGGGAAGTCGACGCGGGGCTGCAGCAGAGGGACTCCAGTGAACTTGCCGGGTCAAGGCGAGGTCGCCGGCAGCAGGGGCTGTGACACGAGCGGCGGCCTCCTGCTGGTCGCGGACGGCGGTGTTGCAGAAGAGGCAACGGCAGCCGGGCTCGGTTGCGGGCAGGAGGAGAGGAAGACGGCGCGACGCTCTCCGGTGACGAGGAAGCAGGGCGATGGAAGTGGGGGGCGTCGGGAGGAGCGAAGCAGAGGAGACCGAGGCCGACGAGCTCGATGTGGCGCTGGATGAGAAGGCGACTGGGCGGCGGGATGCCGCGGTGCATGCAAATCATGGGGAGGTTCGGAGGGGGCGCAAGGAATCCATGGCGAGGAGCTCAGGGGCGGCGCTCGCCCGGGCGGTGGCGGCGGGGCCAGCTTCGAGGAGGACTAGGGGTCGAGGGAGAGAAGATGCTGCGAGGGAGCACTAGGTGATCGACAAGAGAGCGATCAGGATCGAGGGGATAGATCGGGGGAGAGGGACGAAGGGAGAGGCGGCGGTGCGGGAAGGGGTTGAGGGAGAGATGGGATCGAGAGGGAGATGAGCGCGAGGGATCGGGCTAAGGCAGAGCTAGGGTTAGGGGGAGGTGGCCTTGGGGCCGGCCCAGGTGTTGGAGGAGTTAGATGGGCCGGCTGAGCCTAGCAGGCCGGCCTAGGCTGGGCTTCTCTTTCCCCCTCCAACTCTCTTTTAATAGCAGAAAAGCAAAGAAAGAAAGGGAGAGAAAATAAATGAGTGGACAACAATTTGGGCATGGGGATAATTTTACTGGACTCGCAAGAATGATCTTGATCCAAGAAAAATATAAATGGGCATGTGTACAAAGTTTGGATTGGAAATCGTTTGAATTAAATTCAAATGAGTTCGAAAAAGAAGTGGGCGTTAGAAAGGTCCCAAGATGTTGAGATTTTTGGTAGACCTCCAGAAAAAGATAAAAGAATTTATGGGCGAAGTTTGAGGAGCAAACTCGAAGCAGAAAAGACATGTGATTATTTGCAAGTGTGTTCATGGGTGAGTCCGAAAATGGAATATTCAATATAGCTCCCTAATATCGGGAGGATATGTTATAAAGAGAATCACCATGTGAATTCCCTCGATTTAAATGGATCAAAGATCCACGCCATTTATTTAGTTGAGTTAAGAAAAGAAATAACATGATGGCATGATGACATGATGCAATGCACATGATGCGATGATGAAAACGATGAACCAAACAAATCACAGACGAAACCCGGAAACCCTGGAAGGCATGTGCAGCTCCAGTCTTCGGGCGTCACAACACTCCACCACTACGAGAGGATCTCGTCCCGAGATCTAGAATGGCACCGGAGGGAAAATGGAAGAGAAAGAGAAGAGGTAAACCTAAGTTGCTTCTTTGACAAACGAGTGAGACCAAAGAACCTTGCGAGGTTGAACAAATTCGAGAAAAGAATACAACAAAGGTGAACAAAGTCAAAAACACTCCGTTAGAAAAGAGGGACAAAGAATCATTGCAAAAAAAACCTTGAGGTTGAAGGGCAAGATATATATTGAAACCACTCCGATTAAGACAAGATAGAGAAGGATTAAGAATGATATAATTTGGAGAGCACTCCGACTATAAACGGAAGGAATTGAACATGAATTTGACAAGATGAGGGGATACTTGATGAAAACAACAATACGCTGCCTCTGGAACTATTGAAAGAATGGCACAATGGGTAATAACGATTGCAGGTGGCACTCCAGTTGAGAAGGGAGGCAAAAAACTTGACAGGATGGGAAGAACTCGAAAAGCAGGCACGACACTCCGGTTAAAAGGATAAGGGCGAAAAGAACACGATCCTGGCAAAACAAGAAGATGGGTTGTAGAGAGCAACATCACAATGCCTCCGGAACGCAGGGAAACAAGATCTTGAGAGAGCACAGTTACAACAAATGCTAGAACGGAGTTGTTGGAAAAACCAACAACTAAAAGAATAAGCTTGATATGGTCTTATGGAATACATCTCAAATTATGAGGTGACAACCTGCCACTCACGGGAGAAAGAATTGGATTGATATGAACAAGGAGACGAGAAAGCTATTTCACCGAGAGGATAGATGAAGAACTAGGGTCGTTTATAAGCACCATAAATAGTAACAATCCTTAGGGAAGGCTTTAGGTGAAACATAACCCAAGATAATTCCAACGAAGATGTTGATGAATTTAAAATACCTCATTCTTGATAGCTTGAGAAACATGAAGCACGAAGGAAAATTATCAAGAATGACATAATACCACCTCCAATGGTACGGAAGAAAGAATTGCACTCCGGATTACAAGAAGAAGAATGCTTGAGCTCCTTAAAAGAATCTCGATGAAAACTTCGAGAAGGAAATAAATCCTTGATGAACCATCATGTAGAACCTCCATGAAGAACTCCGTTAAACAAAAGAATGATCAAACGGAAAGAAAGGGTAGTTGAAAACACAAGGTGAAGCCTTGTAATGATTTAGATGGAGCTTTGCGACAAGATAATGCGGAAAAGCTTGGAACTCCAGAAAAGAAAGATGAACAAATGAAATCAAGAATTTGATGAGCCTCCGGAGTAAGGAATTAATCACTTGGATGGAACAAGAATAAGAATTACATTATGCTTATCCTTCATCAATTAAATTGATGCCAAGCAACGGATTTGGCACACTACTTATTCTCGTAGCAAGGATTAAGAGAGATATGTAACATAAACTTGAGAACGTCTTCGACAAATCCATCGGTAGGATTGAAAACAACAAATGAATTTATATGATAACCAAGGAAAAGAACTCTTGAACGAACCACCGTAAGAATTGAAAAGAATGATTACAACATGAAGAAAACACCGGGAAGAATTAGCAATTAAACGAAGATGCTTGAGAGAATTTAGATCCATGAGAACGAAGAGATTATGAGCCGATTAGAGAATCCTTGATTTAGACACCAGTATGATTTAGAGTATGAAAGCTGAAAGCTAGAATGAATAAATCTTAGATGATGGGCTCCGGATAATCAAACTAAAAAGACTCCTGAATTACTCCGGATGGGTGAAAAGAAATCTCACAATCGAAAATAATTATGAGAGGATGGCAACAACTAGAGCCACGAATCTTGAAGAGAATGAAGCAAGATATGGAGGAAAAACTCTTCTTCCGTCTTCAAATGACGACGAGAAAACACCACCAAGAATTATTGAGGCACCGGAATGAAGAATGCAAAAGTTGAGCCAACGATGAAAAGAATTTGAAGGATCTTGGAGAAAGACATTTAACTGATGATAAAACATACTTACGTCAAACTCCGAAATAATTTGAGGATAGCTCCGGACAAATAAGAAGAGTCAGGTAAGATCCTGGGAATAGACCTGTGGGTTAGGGCCCACTCAAAGAAACACCGTTGAATGATTTGAAGGAGAGATTGCACCGGTTGAATTAAATGGCTTGAATGGGATAACAACCTCGAAATAGGTTGAACGGATCTTGAATGACAAGACAAGCCTTTTGAGAAAGCTTGAGCACGCCGGAACAAATGAATAGTGAGAAGTGAATTATTATGAGGTGCACCGGTATGAGAAGGCATTGAAATGAGGAAAGGGTAAGATCACCAAAGCTTGACTTGAAACCACCGGAGAAAATAAAAGAAACGAAGAATGATGAACTAGAAGCTCCGTTAGTATCTTTATGAGAATCACCGGATACGAACATTGAAGGAAAAGAATGGAGAGGCTTCACATCAATAAGATGGATACTCAATTAAGAAATCTGAGTCCTTGAAGAAAAACAAGGGAGGGAGGGCAGGAAAACAAAGGCAACTTGGAAACGGATGAAATGAACAACGTTGAGAAGACTTTGAGTTGATCTTGCGGATGTTGAAAATGATCAAATCCACTTGAAGAGAAGCACACCGGTTGAAAAGGATTGACATGACAATCTCAATTATCATGAAGGATTAATATTCACATAGAGATATGAGAGCACCGCTTAGGAAAGGTATGGAATCAATATTTGACTTCGAAGCAACTCGAATACCACAACTCAAAACAAAACAAAGGATTGGCTTGCAGAATAAGCCGGAACAAACATATGATAGAGATTTCGTCCGAAGTTTTCGTGGTGGGGCCTCCACGGGCTCGATCGTACAACACCATCATGTACAAGGCAGTGCACATGACATACGAAGTGTCCCCGAGTCGGCATAGCCAAGGACTCTTTAAGACACAACGAGACCACTGTAAAACCAACCGTGAATAGGCGGACCACTAGACGTCGAACCCCAATTTCATATCATACATCTGTCGGAAAGACATCCTAAGAGCTACTTGAATTCCCACCTATGAAACTCCCGAACCTTCCCGGTTATGCAATCAAGTGTTGGGGATACAGGGGAAGCATAATATCTCACCCAAACTAGCAAATCCTACATCCAGCTGTATCCATCCTTCAACACATAACCAAGAAACCTTCGGAAATCGTCTACCTCAACCTTCAAAAAGCATCCGTTATACGAGTTATGGCAATACTCCCGAACTCCCGCCCCAGTACTGGGTGGCATCGAGGTTATCTCACCAACAACTGCATAAAAGAGATTTTCGATGTCGGCGAACTAAACTCAGGTATTCCAGAACCGCAACGATAAAATTGTGACGACAACACCTCGGAGCTCAACTCCCCGGGACACTGCCACAACCCCTAAATGACAGGAGGCACCAAGAACAATGTTCTCGTCACAAATCCATCGGAACGATTCCAAGATACCCGCGTGATCTTAATTTTTTTTTGTGAAAATTTGAGAAGAGAAGAGTCAAAACTCTACGTCAGGATGCCTTACTAGAGCGATGAGGAGACTGGGGAGTAAAAAGAATTCCTAAACTCTCCGATATATAATTCCTAAATGACTCAAAACATTTTTCTAGACTCAACAACGACTGCTAAAAACGATCAAGCAGTGGGGGCTCCTAAGGTCGGGGAAGGCTCTGATTACCAACTTGTAACGCCCTCGATGCGGCTATATCTCCCACGTGTCGAAGCACGACTTAGAGGCATAACCGCATTGAAAGCAATGTCGCAAGTGAGGTAATCTTCACACAACCCATGTAATACATAAGGGAAAGAGATACATAGTTGGCTTACAATCGCCACTTCACACAATTACATGAATAAAGCATTACAACATCCAAATACAATCAAGGTCTGACTACGGAACCAAAATAAAAGAAGAACCCCAAATGCGACAAGGTCCCCGATCGACCCCAACTGGGCTCCACTACTGATCAACTAGAACGAAACAACACAAAGGACAAGATCTTCATCGAGCTCCTCCTGAGCTTGGTTGCGTCATCTGCACGGACTCATCGGCACCTGCAAACTGGTTTTGGAAGTATCTGTGAGCCACGGGGACTCAATCTCGCACCCTCGTGATCAAGACTATTTAAGCTTATGGGTAAGGTAAAGGTATGAGGTGGAGCTGCAGTAAGCGACTAGCATATATGGTGGCTAAACATACGCAAATGAGAGCGAGAAGAGAAGGCAAAAGCACGGTCGAACAAATATGATCAAGAAGTGATCCTGGAACAACCTACGTCAAGCATTACTCCAACACCGTGTTCACTTCCCGGACTCCGCCGGAAAGAGACCATCACGGTTACACACGCGGTTGATTCATTTTAATTAAGTTAAGGTCCAAGTTTTCTACAACCGGACATTAACAAATTCCCATCTGCCCATAACCGCAGGCACGGCTTTCGAAAGATCATATCCCTGCAGGGGTGTCCCAACTTAGCCCATCACAAGCTCTCACGGTCAACGAAGGATATTCCTTCTAGCGGGAAGACCCGATCAGGCTCGGAATCCCGGTTACAAGACATTTCGACAGGTAAAACAAGACCAGCAAGACCGCCCGATGCGCCGACATCCTGATAGGAGTTGCACATATCTCGTTCTCAGGGCAACACCGGATGGGCGCTCCGTACAACTAAAACCAGCCCTCAAGTTTCCCTGAGGTAGCGCTGCAAAGGACTCTAGTTCGGACCAACACTTAGACAAGCACTGGCCCGGGGGGGTTAAAATAAAGATGACCCTCGAGATGCGCGACTCCCAAGGGAAAAAGGCTAGGTGACAAATGGTAAAACCAAGGTTGGCCTTGCTGGAGGAGTTTTATTCAAGGCGAACTGTCAGGGGTTCCCATTATTACCCAACCGCGTAAGGAATGCAAAATCCGGGAACATAACACCGATATGACGGAAACTAGGGCGGCAAGAGTGGAACAAAACACCAGGCATAAGGCCGAGCCTTCCACCCTTTACCAAGTATATAGATGCATTAATTAAATAAGATATATTGTGATATCCCAACAAGTAAAACATGTTCCAACAAGGAACAACATCTCCATGTTCCAACAAGGAACAAACTTCAATCTTCACCTGCAACTAACAATGCTATAAGAGGGGCTGAGCAAAGCGGTAACATAGCCAAACAATGGTTTGCTAGGACAAGGTGGGTTAGAGGCTTGGTTCAACAATATAGGAGGCATGATAAGCAAGTGGTAGGTATCACGACATAGGCATAGCAAAAGAGCGAGCCACTAGCAAGCAAAGATAGAAGTGATTTCGAGGGTATGGTCATCTTGCCTGAAATCCCGCAAGGAAGGAAGAACGAGTCCATGAAGAAGAATAACGGACGTAGACGAACGGGTCCTCACAAACGCGACGTTATCGGAACCAACCCGAAGAAGCACACACCAGAAAGAAGCACACAACATAGTAAACAACCATCACATAAACATGACATGATGCACAACCAAGTATGATGCATGTCCGGTTTAAAGAAGCATGGCATGGCAAAGTGCACAAACAACACTACAAGTTAAGTGGAGCTCAATATGCAACGGGTTGCATATTGACGGAACACCACAATAATTCTTTAGTTCTCTCCCGGTTAGGTACTCAAAAAAATTTAAATGTTGGTTAACATGGCAAGAGATGAAGCATAACAAAACTACACCATCTAAACAATTTAAATGGGGCCGAATATAACAAATAACGAATCCGGTAAATCCCCATATGCATTTAGCAATTTGGTGCAACAACAATTTAAACATTTTAATTGTTGTTATCATGATGCGGATGACATGAACAAGTTTTATGCAAGTCTTATGAAAATATTGATAAGAGCATTATGAAGCATTTGTCACCGTGGTGGAAAGGAAAGGGGGTGCCACGGCAAAGATAACGAAAACGGTGCCACGGCAATGTTCCGGTTCCAGTAACTCGATTGAGATACCGATGCAAAGGAGAAGTGTGCGGATGCGTGCAAAATATGGTGGGGCGCTCCCGGATTCCGGGTGTCCCATGAGTCAATGGCATGGAAGCAAGAGACACTACGGACATGGAGCAACACACGGGGATCTCATACATCACACAAACATTCGTCCACGGGCGGTCATCTCAGGGTTATACCTTTGAAGCGTGCGTTATCGGAACGGTTCAGGTCAAGCGGTGTAGTCATTCACGATCGTCATGGGAAGTAGTGGTACTTGGCGATGGTAGTCGTTCACATTCTTAGTCTCACAAGTTTCCGTAGATGTTCATGGGTACGGCAAGAACTTGATGTCCATGGAGTCTTCGAGGGTCGACAGTAGTGGTACTTGGCAAAATGCACGTCGACGGTAGTTGTTCTCGTATCGTCGTGGTATTTGGTGATTTTGGAGACGGCAGAAGATGAACTTGGGGTCCTCGTTGACCTAGCACTTGGCGTTATTTCCGGTTCGGTGATCGTTTTAGGCGTCGAGCGTCGAGGTCTCCGGCCGTAGTGGTACTTGGTGAATCCCGAAACAGTCTTGGCGTCTTCGCGCGTAGGGGTACTTGTTCGTTTACTCCACGGTCTTGGCGGATCCACGTGATGGTAGTGGAACTTGCGAAGAGGTACTCGACGGTCGTCGTGTAGATGTTCACGTGTCTTCGGCGACACCAGGATGCATCTTGGCGGTCTTGTCTCGGTCTTCAATCCAAAATGAAGCAAGGCAAAAACTTGGGGCGATGGTACTTGACTCGGGCAGGGGTAGCGCGGGAGATGACGAGTTGCTGCTGAGCAGGCGAAGTCGACACGGGGCTGCAACAGAGGGACTCCGGTGAACTTGCCGGGTCAAGGCGAGGTCGCCGATAGCAGGGGCTGCGACACGAGTGGCGGCCTCCTGCTGGTCGTGGACGGCGGTGTTGCAGAAGGGGTAGCGGCAGCAGGGCTCGGTTGCGGGCAGGAGGAGAGGAAGACGGCGCGACGCTCTCCGGTGACGAGGAAGTAGGGCGATGGAAGTGGGGGGGCGTCAGGAGGAGTGAAGCAGTGGAGACCGAGGCCGACGAGCTCGATGCGGCGCTGGATGAGAAGGCGGCTGGGCGGCGGGATGCCGCGGTTCATGCAAATCATGGGGAGGTTCGGAGGAGGCGCAAGGAATCCATGGCGAGGAGCTCAGGGGCGGCGCTCGCCCGGGCGGTGGCGGCGGGGCCAGCTTCGAGGAGGACGAGGGGTCGAGGGAGAGAAGATGCTGCGAGGGAGCACTAGGTGATCAGCAAGAGAGCGATCAGGATCGAGGGGATAGATCGGGGGAGAGGGATGAAGGGAGAGGCGGTGGTGCAGGAAGGGGTCGAGGGAGAGATGGGATTGAGAGGGAGATGAGCGCGAGGGATCGGGCTAAGGCAGAGCTAGGGTTAGGGGGAGGTGGCCTTGGGGCCGGCCCAGGTGTTGGAGGAGTTAGATGGGCCGGCTGAGCCTAGCAGGCCGGCCTAGGCTGGTCTTCTCTTTCCCCCTCCAACTCTCTTTTAACAGCAGAAAAGCAAAGAAAGAAAGGGAGAGAAAATAAATGAGTGGACAACAATTTTGGCATGGGGATAATTTTACTGGACTCACAAGAATGATCTTGATCCAAGAAAAATATAAATGGGCATGTGTACAAAGTTTGGATTGGAACTCGTTTGAATTAAATTCAAATGAGTTCGAAAAAGAAGTGGGCGTTAGAAAGGTCCCAAAATGTTGAGATTTTTGGTAGACCTCCAGAAAAAGATAAAAGAATTTATGGGCGAAGTTTGAGGAGCAAACTCGAAGCAGAAAAGACATGTGATTATTTGCAAGTGTGTTCATGGGTGAGTCCAAAAATGGAATATTCAATATAGCTCCCTAATATCGGGAGGATATGTTATAAAGAGAATCACCATGTGAATTCCCTCGATTTAAATGGATCAAAGATCCATGCCATTTATTTAGTTGAGTTAAGAAAAGAAATAACATGATGGCATGATGACATGATGCAATGATGAAAACGATGAACCAAACAAATCACAGACGAAACCCAGAAACCCTGGAAGGCATCTGCAGCTCCGGTCTTGGGGCGTCACAAGATGTTTGGGCGATTTCATTGTTAGCCTTGCCTTCAAAGTGAGATTTTCTAAGGTGGTACCGATACTGTCGCAGAGCAGACTGAAAAACATGAGTGCATGCTTGTCTAGTTGCATCATCTTTCGGATCCAACTTGAACCTCATCTGTGGAAAAAAGAATGTAAGTCTTATTAGGAGGAAGCTAGAAAGTATGGGACAGAGTAAGACAATATTACTAATTGCTATGAATAACATTACTTACGGATAAATGGTCATGGAAGGTGTTAAACTGGGTATTGTCTTTCTCATTCCTGTACTGGATCCACGTTGGGAGGATACGTGCATGACACCTAACGGCAACGGCTGCCTCTAATACTAACTTGGCTGACTCTGTAGCATCACGTGGCCTTTTTAAACCTGCCTCAAAATGGATCTCCATTCTTCCTCCTTTAGATTTTGTTAAACTGTCAAGCATTATCCCTGATGTCTGTTTCCGCTTGCGCCGTGGTGCTAGTTCAACAACGAATATGGAAAGTGTTAGTGTACATCAAACTGTGAGAGTACATATAAAGGAGCATGCAACTGCAACTTGACTCGGTCAGGTACCATCTTGGTGTTGATGCTCATGAGGTTCATCTGATCTTGCCAAGTCCTGTTGTGTCAGCAGTGCTTCGGAAGTAGTGTTAGGTGTGAAGGCAGCTTGGGAACTGGCCAGTTCCGGAGCAAACGAACGAGTAACTGGTTGAGATGCTAGTACAGTTGAAGCGGATGCTGCAGCTGGTGGAGCAGGTGATACTGTGTTTGTAGATTTAGCCGGTGGACTTGGACCTTCTACTGCACTATAAGTACCAGCAGAATCTCGACGGCAGAATCTTTTCCGTTTCACCCGACGAGTAACAACACTCCCTACTATATTATTTTCCTTGCTCTTTTTTGACTTTGCCATGTCAAGCTGTACCCACAACACAAAAGAATAAAATCACTCTTCAGAACTCATTGATGCATGATACAGACAAGCAATACTTTGATGTAAGACAATCGTATGAGGATGGAATATGTAAGAAAAACAGGACGGCAAGACATATTCACAACTATGATGTGCAAACTAAGCAGAAGGATTTTCAAGAAAATAGAAGTAATGCAAGCTAGACACCATATGAAAGATGCAACCAATATTACTCTGCCAAGTTAAAAGTGTCTTGTCATAAGTGGCAATTCGAAAAATTAGAAGCAGTACAACGTAGTAATCAATGTAAGATGCAACCACTATCAAACTGCCATGTTAGAAGCGTCCAATCATGAGTGACTGATGCAGGATACACAACAGTAGTACTTTGATGTAAGAACATGGTATGATAGATAGATGCAGTGTATTCTAGACACAGAAAGCCATGTCATATGCACATGTATAACGTATAAACTCAGCAGGTGCTATTTAATCAAAATAGAAGAAATACATGCTACACAACATATGCAACATGAAACCAATTATCACACTGTCAACTTAGAGCAAGCACCTGCGATGGTGGAGTACGGGAGATGAACTCATCATGTAGACTCGGGGCTTCAACTTCATTAGCAGTAGCAGTGGCAAATCTAGAGAGTCTCTGTTTGTGATGGTGGGGAGGACCACCAACATCCCCTATCTTACTCTTTTCTTTCCTATTTTCTGATATTGCCTTATGAAGTCAAAACCACAAGAAGATGAATAAAATTAGCTCTGCATAACTGGTTGATGCATGATACAGACGAACACTACTTTGATGTAAGGCAAGCGTAGGATAGGAGGATGGAATATATACAAAAAAAGACAATGTTTCATATTCACACGTACGATAGGAGGATGGAATATGTATGAAAAAACAGTAAGCGGAAGGCATTTCAACAAAATTAGAAGAAATGAAAGCTAGGCACCATATGAACATGCAACCAATATCACTCTATCAGGTAAAAAGTGTCTTGTCGTAAGAGCCATTTCAAGAAATTAGAAGCAGTACAAGCTAGAAGACAATGCAAGATGCAACCTACATCACAGTCCCAAGTTAAATGTGTCTTATGGGTAAGTGATCGTTGCAGGTATAAATTGTAAGCTACGCGGATGCAATTCAACATAATCAGAAGCAATACAAACTAGACATCATACGAAAAACACAACCACGTATAACAGTTCCAAGTAAGAGCAAGCACCTGTGATGGTGGAGTAGGGGAGATGTGCTCATCATGTACACGTATGTTCTAGAAACTGGAACACGTGTCATATTCACATGTATTATGTGTAAAGTAAGCAGATGCAATTCAAGTTAGAAGCAAAGCAACAAATAAGCAAAAGCTAGACATCATACGCAACATGCAACCACATATAATAGTGTCAAGTTAGAGCAAGCACCTATGATGGTGGAGTAGGGGAGATGTGCTCATCATCTACACAGCTACGTTGACTGTCCAGCCTTGTGTTGTCTTGCGAATCTTGTTGGGAGGATGGCGGAGTAGAATCTGTAGAGACCCCCCTGTTTGAGTTGCTCCGAAGGACCACCATCATCCACTGCCGGACTAATTTCCTTCAACTATAATGATTTTGCTCTTCAGAACTCATTCATGCATGATACTGACGAACACTACTCGGATGAAAGGCAAACACATGATGCGAGGATGGAATATGTATGAAAAACAGGATGGTGTGACATATTCACACCTATGATGTGGTAACTAAGCAGAAGGCATTTCAACCTGCAAGCTAGACACCATATGAAAGATGCAACCAATATCACTCTGCCAAGTTCAAACTGTATGGCGTTTCAACAAATTAGAAGCAGTACATGCTAGAATTCATATGCAAGACACAACCAATATCACAATGGTGACTTAAAGGTGCCTTATCATAAGTGACTGATGCGGGATATGCAAGAATAGTAGTCTGATGTAGAAACAGGAACACATGTCATATTCACAGGCATTATGTGTAAAGTAAGCAGATGCAATTCAACAAAGTTAGAAGCAATACAATCTAGACATCATACGCAACATGCAACCACATATAATAGTGCGAAGTTAGAGCAAGCACCTATGATGGTGGAGTAGGGGAGATGTGCTCATCATCTACATAGCTACGTTGACTGTCTAGCCTTGCATTGTCTTGCGAATCTTGTTGGGAGGATGGCGGAGTAGAATCTGTAGAGAACCTCCGTTTCAGTTGCTCGGAAGGACCACCATCATCCAATGCCTTGCCAATTTCCTTCAGCTTTATTGATTTTGCATTGTGAGGTCATACCGACAAGAAAAAGGAATATCATTTGCTCTTCAGAACTCATTCATGCATGATACTGACGAACACTACTCTGATGAAAGGCAAAGTCATGATATGAGGATGGAATATGTACGAAAAAATGGACGGCTTGACATATTCACACCTATGATGTGGTAACTAAGCAGAAGGCACTTCAACAAATTAGAAACACTGCAAGACACCATATGGAAGGTGCAATCAATATCACTCTGCCAAGTTAAAACTGTCTCGTCATAGGTGGCGTTCATCAAACTAGAAGCAATACATGCTAGAAATCATATTCAAGACGCAAACCAATATCACACTGCCAACTTAAAGGTGTCCCATCATAAGTGACTGATGCAGGATACACAAGAAGAGTAGTTTCATGTAAGAACATGGTGTGATAGACAGATATAGTATGTACCAAAAACAGGAAAGCGTGTCATATTCACATGTATCATGTGTAAGCTAAGCAGATGCAGTTTACACTAATTAGGAGCAATACGAGCTAGACACCATATGCAACATGCAACCAGATATCACACTGCCAAGTTAGAGCAAGCACCTTGGATGGTGGAGTAGGGGAGCGGAGACTTGGACCTTGTAATGCACTATCAGTACAAGGAGAATCGGTACAGATGCTCCATTTACGTTACTGCAGAGGACCACCATCATCGCCTTCCTTACTCTTTTCCTTCCTCTTTCTTGATTTTGCCTTGTCAAGTCAAACCCACAAGAAAAAAGAATAAAATTTGCTCTTCAGAACTCATTGATGCATGATACTGACGAACACTACTTTCATGTAAGGCAGCCGCATGATAGGAGGATGGAATATATATGAAAAACAGGACGGCGTGACATATTGACATGTATGATGTATAAAGTGTAAACTAAGCACAAGGTGCTTGAACTTGTTAGAATCGATGCAAGCTAGAAACCATATGAAAGATGAAACCAATATCACTCTGCCAAATTAAAAGGGTGCCCTAACAAATGTATTTGACCAAATTAGAAGCAATACATGGCAACAGGCTAGAAATAATATGCAATATGCAACGAATAAAGGTGACTCATCGTAAGTGATTGATGCAGGATACAGAAGAGAGGTAGTTTCATGTAAGAACAAGGTTAACACATAGATGTAGTGTGTACCAAAAATAGGAAGGCATGTCATATTCACAGGTATAGTGTGTAAACTAAGCAGATGCAATTTACCCTAATTAGAAGCATTACAAGCTAGACACCGTATGCAACATGCAACCACATATCACACTGCGAAGTTAGAGCAAGCACCTGTGATGGTGGTGTAGGGGAAGTGCGGTCTTCAGGTACAGAGCTACGTTCAATATCTTCATTTAGGCTTGCTGTTTCTTGAGAATCATGTGGAGAGGATGAAATTGCATTCTTTATAAGAGTATTGCGTCTCATATTAACCCACGCGCGTGACTGTCTCATCATAAGCGATAGACGCAGGATACACAAGAACAGTAGTTTGATGTAAGAACATGGTGTGATAGGCAGATGTAGTATGTACCAAAAACAGGAAGGCGTGTCATATTCACATGTATAATGTGTAAGCTAAGGAGATGCAATTTAACAAATTAGGAGCATTGATGAGGGATACACAAGAAAAGTGCCTTATCATAAGATATAGTATGTACCAAAAACAGGAAAGCGTGTCATATTCACATGTATCATGTGTAAGCTAAGCAGATGCAGTTTACACTAATTAGGAGCAATACGAGCTAGACACCATATGCAACATGCAACCAGATATCACACTGCCAAGTTAGAGCAAGCACCTTGGATGGTGGAGTAGGGGAGCGGAGACTTGGACCTTGTAATGCACTATCAGTACAAGGAGAATCGGTACAGATGCTCCGTTTACGTTGCTGCAGAGGACCACCATCATCGCCTTCCTTACTCTTTTCCTTCCTCTTTCTTGATTTTGCCTTGTCAAGTCAAACCCACAAGAAAAAGGAATAAAATTTGCTCTTCAGAACTCATTGATGCATGATACTGACGAACACTACTTTCATGTAAGACGAACACTACATATCACACTGCCAAGTAAGAGCAAGCACCTGCGATGGTGGTGTGGGGGAATTGCGGTGATCAACTAGAGAGCTACGTTGACTATCTTCATTTAGCCTTGCTGTTTCTTGAGAATCATGTGGGGAGGATGACACTGCACTCTTTATACGAGTATGGCGTCTCACAGAAACCCACCCGGGTGACTGTCTCATCATAAGTGATTGACGAGGGATACAAAAGAGCATTAGTTTGATGTACGAACATGGTTAATAGACATATGTAGTATGTATCAAAAACAGGAAGGCATGTCATTATCAAAGGTATAATGTGTAAAGTAAGCAGATGCAATTTAACCAAATTGGAAGCAATACAAGCTAGACACCATATGCAACATGCAACCACATTTGACAGCGCGAAGTTAAAGCAAGCACCTGGGATGGTTGTGTGTGGCAATTGAGATCATCAACTGCAGAGCTAAGTTTACTGTCTCCAACTGCTGACACTGCACCCGTTAGAGCGCTGGAACGCTTAGTGCTTATCTTCGAATTACACTGGAGCGACTTCTGTCTTTTCTTTTCTGCATTCATCAACACTGCGTCAGAGTCTGAAATACCCATGCATAAAAAACAATAGTGTGAGTATGGGTGAAGTGTGTGCACAATTAGTACAGTGTAAAGGTAGCAGATAGCAGGTCGGTGAGAAATAAATGACGGGAGACATATGATAGCTCTACAACATGCATGGCACACTAAATTACTACAGGATTCTATGAAAATAACAGTCGACTGAAAGCAAATAGGTCAGTCCATTTTTTCTGCACCGTCCGATGTACAAAGAACGGGCAGATCGCCTTCATCTACCTCCAGCGAGTCAGTGTTGACGATCTTCCTCGAAACGCCAGCGACCACCGGCCCAGTATTCCTCCCCTGCCTGCGCCCTCCCCTCGACCTCACCGCACCGCCGTGCTTGGCACCGCCCCCGGCCATCCATTCAAGCCCCGCCGACCTCCAGATCGGGCGCAAGCAGCTCCTGCGCCCCACACCCCTATGATAGACACCGATGCGCCGCTTCCCCGGGGAACAGGCGGACTAGGTGCTCCGCGCGCCTAAGCGGGTGCTGCTTCTTTTAATTGCGGTTCGACTGACCCTGAATTGAAATCCAGGCGGGCTACTGACCTCTAGCAAAGGTGAAATAGTAAAAGGGAGGAAACCTTGTGCATTTAGTATCACGAAGAAGATGCAGTAAGAAGCGCTCAACTAGTTTCTTTCGTGGGATGAATACGGTGTGAGCGGAGACGTAAGATTTGCACGAATAAGGGAAGAGGAGTACCTCTTTCTGCTGGCAGTGCTGTGTCCTCCTTCTGTTTTTCCGACGATCTTCTTGTTGTTCGCCGGAAACCAGAAGTTGTGGAGGACGGTGCAGCCTTGGACGAACCCATGGCCAAGTTGTTGAGTGTGGTGCGGTGGCCGTCTGTCGGCGGCGGGGAAGCAGATCCGAGGCGGCGAACGACGGCGTAGCGGGAACAGCTCCGGTGCGGTGGACGGTTGCGACAGTGGAGCCGCAGCAGTGAGGCGCAGGACGGCGTGGTCGGAGTGGTTCTGGTACGGCGCACGTCGGCGTCGGCGTCGTGGAGGCAGCTCTGCCTCGGCTTCAGCTGCTAAGTCCTTGAGGGCGTTGCGGTTGCGGTTGCGTTGGACGACGACGTCGGGGTACCGGCTCCGGCGTGATGGAGGAGGGCGGCGGTGGATTGGCCGCTATGGGGTGGAGGACGGAGGAGGCTGGGGTTTCGCGGCTGGTGGAGAGGGCGTTTTCGCGCCCACGGAGTATGAATGGGGAAACGGAGGGAGGCGGGGAACTAAGGGGGAACAATGTTTCGGTTTGAGACGCGCTTGTTTGAAATTTGGGGAAAGTTACAAACTTTCCCCCCATCTAAAATTTCGGACATATTGCGGGTTGGGGGTAGGACAGTCATGTCAGGTGTCCCAAATGTGGGCGGGATAGATTTCGGCCGAGCGCATGGGTAGGCGCCCACGGCGTATGAATGCTTCTCTGGCGTCTTGGTGAAGTTACAAACCTACCCCGGTTTAGACCTTTGGACATCGGGCCGATAGGCTACACGGGCCAGAGTCAGGACAGTAATTTCCTACCACCAAAACATTAGTCTCGCGCGGTTTCGGGTGACCAGAGGCCTATTTGGCGCTTCGTTCAGGGCCTCTTTGATTCACAGGATTGTCAAAATGAAGGAATAGGAAAAATGCAGGAATAGGGTGACATGTCCCATAGTATCCTACAGGATTTGAAAGAATGTTTGATAGCATAGGAAAAACAAAGGAATTCTACAAAGAGGTTTGAGTGGATGGAAATTTTCCTCCAAAATGTAGTACAAATGGATCATATGGAAAAATTCCTAAGGATGCCAATCCTACGAATCAAACGAGCATCACAGGAAAAATTCCTAAGGGTTTAAATCCTCCAAAAATCCTATGCAATTCCTTTGAATCAAAGGAGCCCTCAATATTTGGGAGCAGAAGCATTTAACGTTTTCGGTTCTCTTGAATTGAACTTTCAGGATTTGTCAAACTTCACAAATCTTTACTCTTGAAAATCCTAAAGCTACGATTATTTTGGAATGGAGGGGGTACATTTGAATATACATTGTACACGAGTATATATTAAAAAATATGCAACTTACCTCAGTTCATGCATGGTTCCAGATATAATCTCCTTGGTTGCAAAAAAAAGTTAGATATGCGTATGAATATATATAGCATGTTCAAACTCACAACAAAGATTGATGCCCCCTTTTACATCTGATTTACAAATGCCATTATCTCGGGTTCAAATAGATGAATGCACTTCCTATGAATTCGAATCTTCGAAACCCCCTTTATGTTGAATTCGACATGTATTCTATTTCGTAGCTAGCAATTTGGAATGTATCCATGCAAGTGACAAATGTATAAAGTGCTTCACACTAACAACATGGAGTGCACTAATTAATGTTTATATATGAATTGCAAAAGCATCCATTGCCTGTATTTCAAACCGCTCTCACTCTATGGATCGATAATATGAAATAAACACATGCACATGCTAGAATTCAATTGCAGTTGAAGAAAGAGCCTACTCCTGGTACTGTATATTAGTGATAGGGGTGTGTACAAAGTACACGTGAATACCAGGCATTGTGCGTGTGTGTATACTATCGACGAACTAGCCCCCAAGCTTGTATAACATACTAAGGGCCTAGGGTTACAAATCATATATAGTCGGCTTATCACCAGTGGGGATAGAGTCCTCCGCGACTCTGGTAGCTTCGTGTTGTACGCCGAGTCCTCCACATGGGTCTTCGTATAACACGTCTCGGTCCAACCTATATGTGGCGCAGGATGGAACCGACCCATGAGTCTTCATGTTGACCCACCACAACTAGAAATGATGTGCCCACCACACCACACACGCAATCGGCCACTAAGAAAATAAGCATATACAATAGTACAACGGTATCTAGCTCACGATACGTCTCCATATTTTGTTGATGACACTGACGGACTTTGCATTTGATGCGTGCTCCGTATTTTGTTGACGACACTTACGGTCATTGTATTTGAAGCGAAAGCACGATATGGTCACTGGACTTCAGAATAAGCTCATCACGGTCACCACATACATTTTGTCGTGCTAACCAACATGTGGTTGGATGGTTAGAGGACAGTGGTTTCTCGAGCCCACCAAGGTTAAAGTCCCGGTGCTCGCATTTATCTTGTGTTAATTTCAGTATTTTCCGGCGACGTACGTTCAGTGGGAGGAGACGTTCCACTCGACTACGAGGCACCTATGGTGACTTCGTAAAATCTCAAGATCATATATGCTGGCCCACTCTCTCGAAGGTGCTCATAGGGGTAGGGTTCGCGTGTGTGCGCTTATAGCGGTGAGTGCTTGCGCGTATATATGAGCCCTTGCGTCTGTACCGTGTTAAACAAATACATATCATGATTATACGGTCACTGGCTCACCCGTACAACTCCGTATTTTGTTGATGACACAATCAATTGACCAGTCAAACGTTCCACGCGGCGCAACTAGTGTTGCACCATCGGGGCGCGTAACCGTGGGGCCCACCTGTCAGCCCGTATATGAAAGAAAGAAATGGTAGTTTGAGTCTGTACTGTGTTAATAAAATAGGAGTACATTTTAGGGTGATCATACGGTCACTGGCTCACCATACAGCTCCGTAATTTGTTGATAACACGATCAATTGACCAGTCAAACGGTCCACATTCAGCAGCGCACATTACCATAGGGCCCACCCGTCAGCGCGTATATGAAGGACAAAAATGGTAATAAATGAGTGGTTTCGGGGAGGGCGGGCCGGCCGCGGGCGGCGGGGGCTGGCGGTTCGGCCGGTGGTGGCTGGCGGCTCAGGGGGGTGGAGTTTGATGATAAACTGGAGGCCCTTGATTTCGTATCCAACGGCTGGAAAATCTAATGACCAGAGATGAAAAAGTCAGTCGACTGACGTGTAGCCTCACCCCGCACGTACACATGCACGCACGCAAGACACGCACGCATGTAGGCGTGCAACACTGACACGTACACACGCACGCATGCTGGCGTGCAACACTGACACAGCACTAACATGCACCGAACCACGTACGCACCCATGCATGCAACACTGAAACGTACCCTTGCACGCACGCAACACTCGCACGCCTGCATGCACACACACACGACGCAAGACACACGTTCAACCTATACGTGCATGCACCCTTTGTTAAGGACATGGATTGTTACGGGTATTAATCAATCTTATCTGTGATAAGCAGAACATTGATGTTTGCAGCGGTCTTTATGAATCACAACGTATCGAACGGGCTATCAACATAGTAGGCTTATCTACATGAAAAAGATGACGTCACACTCAATGAACAATCATCGGTTTATGAAATGCCCGCTTCTGACCGCCCTGGCCCACCAAAGGTTCCTCTGCTGTGCGCTGCCTGCGTTGGGTCACTGACATGCATGCCATGCACCCAAAGAGCCCACATGTCAGTGGAAGAACGGCGCGGTGTCCTAGGTCAGAGTCGAGGGCGCCACTCGCGGCACGCCCGGCTGAACACGCCTCCGTGCCGCATTCAAACGCCTCCATGAAACCCGCCCGTGTGGAAGCCGAGAAACCCACTCTGGACACACGTCCGTTCATGACCGGGCCGCTCCCCTATCTCCTCCACCATTTTGTCCACTCTTACAATGGCTTACGAAGAGTAGTTATTCCGCATCCAAGCCGGCTGGGTAGCCCGCCGGATACGAGCTATGCAGCTCGCTGATCCACCTCCCTCCCCTCGCCCGACGGAGCCAGTTGCCGCCCCAAGCCGTGGAATTTTGCCATGTGTTGTTTTCATGGACTAGCAAGATGCCCGTGCATTGCACGGAACATCAAGATGCATTTTTTTACAAACTCCCGCATGCATGCAAGGGATAATTAATGTCCTCCTTTGCTAGTACCACGAGGCAAACACCATTAATATTGCATCGATTAGTGTTAGTGGCCTTGTATATCTGCAAATTGTAATTTTGATAGTGGCCCCTTGTATATAAAAATGGAGGGAGAAAGATGAGAGATAAGGTGAGGAGGAGTGGGGCGTGGTGGTGACTGGTGGTCGGACTGGGCGGAGGCATGGGGATGGACGGCGCATTATGTCTAGGTTTGTATCTCTCTCACACACACCCACGTAGGTGGGGGACGTGCACGAAGAGAAGAGGTGCACGCACGGCGCACGTACTCCCGTCTCTTTCCCAACCACACCCGCGCGGGTACACGGTGGAGCTCATTTCTGTACGAAAAAGGCAGCCCACGTGGTAATTTGGCACGTGTACTGGTTGTCCACTTGGTGGAGGGAGGATCGTCTACCACGGGTGAACAAACAAATTGCGACTTGACGCGTTATGTTAAATTAAAAAAAGAGGCAAACCATGTGGGGCCTACCTTAGATGCAAGGCTCTATACACTGGAGTACTTTTGATGTGTCCCGTCAACTCGCAGAACGAGGAGAAGCTTGCTTAGTACGCCGTCTCCCCCGCCCACGGGCGCGGTGGCTCGCAGGATGAGGTGAAGCTTGCTTACTAGTACGCCTTACGCCCGCTCCCTCGCCCACGCGCGCGGTGGCTCGCAGCACGAGGAGAAAATTTTACTACTCCCTCCGTTTACTCCTCGTCCCTACTACGTACTTTGGTTAGTACTCCCTCCATTTACTTATACAAGGCCACTATAAAAAATACATTTTGCATCTATACAAGGCCACAAATAGTAATCGAGACAAAAGTTACTACTCCCTCCTTTCCAGTTTATGGCTCAATTTCAAAATCTCTCCAACCAAGGTAGACGGTGAGTGGTCGAATTAATTTCGTATTTTGCACAAGTAATTAGTACGCTCGTTTTTCTCAAGAAGTTATGTTTACCGAGGCATTAATTAGAACGAATGCATGAATGACCACTAAATTTCCATGAACTTGTACATGCATTGGTTAGTTTCCTCTTGACACTGCTTGCGTCGGGTGATCTAACGCACCTCGAAATCCAACATGTAATGGTACTACTACTAGTATAGTAGAATTGAGACTTATCAAACGGAAAAACGAATGTTTTTTAGATGAGCCCTATAAACCCTAGTGGGTACGTACTCCGTAAAAACAGATTTTTCCAAAACTAAGTCGCTCCCTTTCATGAATTCTGTAGTATACTCCTCCGTCGACGCTCCCTTTCATGAATTCTGTACTTCCTGTCGCCGACATGTGGGACATATAGCAACCGGGTCGACGTGTCAAGCACCAAATAACAGTGCAGAACAGCAGGGGGGACGCACCCCACTCGTACCGGCCCAGTAGTAGTAATGAGCAATGAGACGTCAAATCACAATGCCGCACTTTCCCAGACGGACGAAGCAACCATTATTTCACACTTCGGTTCGCCATCATCTCAAACCACGTACTAGTATTGCTTCTGCCTCAAGAGGGACACGCGCATCGCCTTGGTACATCATGACACGTGGGACCGCATGACAGGCCATGCTCCCCCGCCGATCGCTCGGTAAAATCACCTCATTTTTACTATACTTCCTCCGTATCGGTTTACTACATGGCATGCACGTCGTTCTAGGTTGAGAATTTAACTGGCTATATATGTGATGAACAGTACTCTAGCCTTTTAAAAAATGTATACTTTTGTACAGCAGTACTATCGATGGATTGCGCCATGGAGCAAAAATTGAAATTAAAAAAAGGTGGTACATATAGAGAGCGCTCGTCGCCAAATTATGCATATAGTACTATTAAAAAGGCTAGTCACAATAATGGTGTCCAGCACAACCCACCCCTCAAATAAAACTAAGAGGGTGCTTGGATACGTTTTAGTCCCATGACTAAAAGTAGTGGGACTAAAACATGCTAGCCTCACCCATGCTTGGATCCAAATACTAAAAAGGCTAAAATCAAGTTAATGAGCATTTATTATCCTCCAAACCCTCCAATCCAGAACTCGCCTGTGTTAAAGGAGAGGAGTTAAATGAGTAGAGAGAGGACTAATCCACATTTTAGTAGGGGTACCCCTGACTAAAAAATTTTAGTCTCAAGACTAGTTTTAGCCCCTCTTTCAGGGGTGCTTGGAACTTTAGCCTCTTAAAGTGACTATTTTTAGTCAGACAAAATAAGTCCCTTGGATCCAAGCACCCTCTAAGCATCCTGGAATTCTTTGACAAAACTAAGCACCTGAAATTCTTTGACAACTAAACTGCTGGCTATATGATGTTGGCCATATATATTGTACGTATATATTGTGAAGAAACGAGTGGTAGTACTATACCAACTAAAAGATGAAATGTAAGAAATACTAGTATGTACGTACTGAAGAGTTAAAGTAACAAGAAGAAACATAACATAGTTCTACTAGGGGGCTCAACACAACACACCCCTCAAATTAAATTAAGCACACCTGAAATTAAACTTTGCAACTATTCCGGTAGACACTGCATTAGAACCACCATGAGCAACGACACTGCCACCTTACTCGGAGTCCTCGTCCACGTCCTCGACTTCGTCCTTGTCCCTCTTCCTCTTGGCCGATACTTCTTTGCTTGAACCGCACACTTGGCTGTTGCTCTTCATCCAACCCTTGTAGATATTGAAGCAAAGGTAGCCATCCATTGCAGCGTAGTGGATGTGGTCTATATCTAGTACATTCCGCTGCCATGCATGACGATGAAACGTGTATGGAGGTTTCTCCAGTTTACCGTACGAAGGATGAACCATGGCTCCTGCCAGGGTCAGCATTGAAGGCTGACGAGCGGACACCAGCCGATTCTTCTGGAGGTCGAAGGTGTTGCCTACAACGAGGCCTATCCGATGCAGGACGTCTTTGTCGTTACCAAAGTCTACAGTAACGAATTTGACTAGGTTGCTCTCGAGGAAGTCCTTAAAATCCTGGCACTCAACGTCGGCATGGCATATGTGGTAGACCAAGCATAAGTCATGCACGCAAACCTGGATCACGGCGGGCTTCTTCCTCTCTTCGTCCTTTAGATCCTTCTCTCGTCCCAGGACTGTGGTGTACTCAACATCTAGCCCAGCGACCCACTCATCATCTGAGTCTTCGAACATGCGTCTGAAGCGAGAAAGGCATCCTTTCACCGTCGCGGAAGAACGGGTGTAGATGACGTCGAACTCATCGCCGGTGATGGTTCTAACCTTGTACTCACCGCCGATCGTGGAGATTTGGGACGCCATGGATTTGGGAGGAGGGTTAGGATTAGTGGAACTGCCGTAATGTGAATGGACGGGACGACTAGGAGCGAACCGCCGTAGTATTGAAGGACGTGCGGGGACGAGTAGGAGCGAACTGCCAGCGTGCGAACGGCAGGGTAGTGGCTTTCCATTCTCCCATGATACGGGCTTCCGAGAGCCCTTGGATCTGAGATCGAACGGTTGCATGGCGTGATTCTAGACCTATGGGTGAATATCCTATCCTGGAGGGTTATTCTGCAAATTTTCAGCAACTTAGCATGCGACCGTTTGATCTCAGATCCAAGGGCTGCCAGCAGCCCGTATCATGGTCGCGCCTACCACGACCGTCGCGTCGCTCGCGCGGTCGCGCCCTTGGAGATTTAACACGGTGCGTTAGGCTATCTGATGTTGGCATGTCATACATAGTCATCACTTAGTCACTCATACTACAACAAGGTTGGCTATAAGTGTATTTTTTACTCCTCTCTATCTCTTTCTTCGTACTCAAGGAAGAAACGGTGCTAAGCGCGTGTATTTATTGCATTTGCCAAGGAGTGACCTCTTCCAATGAAATGGTGTTGCTAAGTTTGCTTCATTTAATTAGCTATAGACTCAAAATTGTCTTTTCACCTAGGTACACGCGCTTAGCACCGTTTCTTCCTTGGGTCACCAAACTAGTCTCTCTCTTCTTGATTAACTTGCCACATCAGACTTTATGCTTATGTGGCAAGCTTAAGCACCTGTAGGAGCAAGTAAAAGTAAGTACAATAGTGCGCTTTACATGGCATTTTTGCATATGTGGAGGAAAGAGAGGCAAGGAAAAAGTGGAGAAGTGGGCTCTCATGCAAGAGCCAGCCTCTACTACATGGTGGAGCATTGGGAGAGGCACCTGTATGGAGGTGGTCAGGAATCTGGGAGACTCACGCCGGTCGTAGCGCCGCAGTTAAAATGATAATGGCAAGTCAAATCACGGGGCCCCACCTGTCCAGCAGTAACTCGCTGTCAAATCACACAGCCCTACGTTTGCAGCAGCCTACTCCCTCGTCTTCTCGCGTCTCTGTCGAACCGACTAGGCGGAACTGCCCCGCCGCCTACCGCGCAGGAAAAGCCCCGCCCTCGACTTTTAAATACAACTACATCCGCTTAAGAATCCAATGATATACTTTTTGTGACATAGTAACTCATATTTAGTTAGTCAAATGGATGACCTAGAACTACGTGCAGGCCCTATAAACCGAGACGCCTAAAAATAAAAAAACCGAGACGGAGAGGGTAGTTCAGCACGTATCTTTTTAGATCAATATAGTCGGGATTCACCAAGGAGCAAAACCAAGTGGTAGGCTGCTCCTGTCGTGTTGGCGTAGCAACTCAAGCAGGGTCAGTCCGCACACGAAATGGCGACACACTTAACAGGACCCCTTTGGCCGACATGTGGCTCATCCACCGTCTTGTTCCACGTGCGATGCACCAAATTACAGTTCGGAGCAGCGGTTGGAATTGGAGGCACCCCGGTCGTAGCGCCGCAGTAGTAGAAAATGAGCGACGAGGGGTCAAATCACAAAGCCCCACCTTTCCCGCATTAAGCTGGACGGACGAAGCAACCATCATTTCACTCTAGGGCGCAAGAGCATAAAGAAAAGAGAAAACAATGATGCGTGCGGCAGCTACCTAGGGCACCCTAGGGTAGGGGTCTCCACTACAGATCCTTTTTTTGAAAGCGCCTCCACTACAAATCGGCTTCTCCCTCGTCCTCTTGAAGAAAACCGATGATGAGTGCGGCGGTAGGGTTTGTAGGAGTACTACGGCGTGCGGGGCCACGTCGTAGTAAACGGGTTCGAGCCGACGCCTTAAATATGTGTGGGCCGCTTGGTTTTACGGGAACGAGGCAGCATTTTGGGTTCGGGGACCAGTGGAGATATAGTACGTACAAAAAATTGTGGACGTAGGTTCGACCGAAAGGCAATGATGCATGGGCCCTGCATTTTGATATACCCGGGGCCGCGTGAAATTTGCTACTCTACTCAAAACTAGTAAGGTACACATGTATTGAACGCATGAGATTTCGAAACCAAATTATGAATAAATACACACTATAGGATGTAAAGCTTTGAGTCATATATGCATGATGTAGATGTTCGCTTAGTTCTTATAGTTCATCTCATTCAAAATCAATAAGTTTTATAAAAATGTTAAGATTCATGGGGTTGTGCATTGTACTCCCTCCGTTCCAAAATAGATGACCCAACTTTGCACTAACTTTGTACAAAGTTAGTGCAAAGTTGGGTCATCTATTTTGGAACGGAGGGAGTAAATCATAAAGTAAAAAACAAATAATGGCAATTCATTTAGAAAAAAATAATCAATTATGATACAGAAGATTCTAGAACAAAGGAGAAGTGCTTGTGTTTTGAGGTTTGTGCATTATGCTTAAGTTCAACCATGGAGTCTTCTAAATTGTACATGTGGCAGATCTGGTGGAATGTTGATGATATCCAACGGCCAGTAGTGCTCGGATTTGCCTATCTCTGCACTGTCGGGTTAGCTTCATCCAGCGACCATCTTTCAAAGTTATTGGCACACTATATAGTTCTTGTGCCATAGTTGCATGTTTTGGAAAAAAGCTACTAGTGGGTTGTACTATCTATTTAGGAATAGAAGATGTATACATGGAAGTTGTAGGGAAAGAGATGACATGGAGCATCTCAATTCCTATGAGTAGGGATTGGAAAAGAGATGTCATTTGGTTCACATCATAGGAACTTTTCTATTGAATATAGAGATGACATGTTTCTCAATTCCTATGAGGAGGGATTAGAAAAGAGATGTAATTTGGTTCATATCATAGGAACTTTTCTATTGAATATACGCTAATGTTTATTTTCCTTTGAAATTAAGGGAGTATAGGAATCCATTCATATGAACCAAGTGGCTCTAAAGCTATAGAAATGATATCATGTTTATTTCCTTTGAAATGTGGAGTATATGAATCTATTCCTATGAACCAATTGGCTCTAAAGGAAAAAAATCCTATAAAAATCATATCATATAGAGTTCCTATGATATTCCTCGACACTAAAGGATGCTTGAAATTGCTGCGGGTGATACGATGGTCTTTCTTTGTAGACTCCTCACCCAACTTTATAGTTACCTCTCGAAGATGAATGAAATGATATATACATGGTATTCTACATGTGCAATTTGGTACACGAAAACTCGGTAAAAGTTTGCGAGGTTCGAATTTTCAATAAAGCTATATGCACTGCATTTCGGAACGGAGGGAGCATACGGCAGTTGCTAACACTCACGTGGAAGATTTGTGTGTAGGAGGAGTGGCTGTTCTGTTAAATGACATGGCAAAACTGACACTGTCGGATGCCGATCTAACGGTCCTTACGGCGTTCGTCAGGAAAAGGCTTGTGGCGAACGTTTGTCGGATAATGATTTACGGACACATGCATTGCATTGATACGTGCCCCCTCTCTCTCACGCACACGCACCCTCACGAGTCACGACTCTCCCGAGTCCTCTCGCAGACTCGCACGTCGCACCCACCGTCTATCTGCAGGTAGACGTCACGCACATATGTGCTCTTCACACCCTACCCTCAGAACTTCTAAAAAACAAAAGACGGCGCGCACATTTTATTTTAGCTCACACGTCACACACTTGTACTATTACTCTTGCGGCGAACGTTCTTTGGGCATAGTATATTGTACTCTCACGAAGAGAAGCGGTGCACGCACGCACTAGTTCTCTCACACCCACTCGCGGGTACACGTAGGAGCGCCTTTTTTGAAGCTGGTACAACAAGATCACTCCACTATATATAAAAGCAGGAGCCTTAGCGCTTGCTTTACTAGGGTTCCTCTCGTTCACTCTCTCATGCTCTCCAGATCTAAGCAACACATAGGTGGCCACACTCTCTCTCAGCTCACGGCTGGTCACAAATCCGGCCGGACAACCTCGACCGGGGCAGGGGTGTAGGTGCACCGTTCACGCTGTCATCGGCGGCGAGGGAGGAGACCAACGGCTGCCCGTGCGTCCCGATAGGCGGCCGTGCCGTTCTCTCCAAGAGAGCGCCGGCTCGGGAGGGCCTCCGACCCCTTCTTCCTCCCTGCGGTATTGTGGCCAAGATGCAGCCTCCCAACGCCGTCTTTGCGACATGCCGATGACCCTCAGGTATATATTCCTTCGAAACCTGCCTTGCTCTACTGCCCCAGCTCCCTTCGTGTGGATCCTTTTCTACTTCCGTCCGCTGTTCCAAAGCCACCTAGACTTCTACTAAGGCACGTGCTTTCCACGTATGTTCTGTATGATAAATACTCATATACCTTCTTTTTAGAGAGAGAAATGGGTACTCGTATCTTGAGTAGATATCATAGTGTGTTTGTTTGCATGATCTAAGGACTATTCTGAAATAAGAAGCAAATCACTTGCACAAATCAAACTGAGTTCCAAGTAAGAATTTGATTACAAGATAAAAGTTGTAGTTTTATTATATGTTGTTTCCTGGGTTCCACTGATGTATAGTTCCAGAGTTGTTTGACGGTTTACATGCATGTTTATGGACTATTTTGTGCAACTAAATAAGTCATTTAGGTCTGACAGACACTCATGTCCTGTATTAGCTTGAGGTATAGCTTATGTATGACTGAAATAAAATATTACACTTTTTCTGCGAATAATAAAAATATTACATTTCTCGATGAAGCAGAATAAAACTTTAGCTAGCATCAGCCATGCAATGTTATGTTATGTGAACAGTGTAAACTTTGCAGTATAGCGGCATCTAAAAAATCCATTTTTACAGTAATCTAAAAAAATTAGTTAGTAGTAGAGTGTTTATTTCCCAGGTGACAACGGGGAACCAAAATGTGCTAGCTATTTGCCAACTTGTCGTACTTGCATGTGAGGAGGTGGCAGCAGTTTCTAGACATTTCTCAACTTCAGTAGGTGCAATCCAGATTCAACGGGGACTTCTTTATTTGTTTACTTGGAGAGCAGAGTCGGCCATGTGCACAAGGAGCGGGAGCGAATCCGGCAGCTCTTAGCCGTCAGATCATGTCATCCTTTGTTTGATGGACGGCAGTGATATGCATGAGAGGGGAAATGAACGGTGGATTTTGAGCCAATGCTTGTTTGGGCGGGAGAACCGAAGATGGAGTGGTAAATCCAATTTCAAAACTGCCGCATTATAGTAGTAGTAGATTAGAAGTAAAGCTATTTCATACAGTCGACTCAAAGCGTTGGTTCAAACAGGGAAGAAAGTGGGAAAGCTGTAGCATGAATCTAGGACTTGGTTCTAAGAGGAAACGGGGAAAGTAGTAATATCTGTCACTGTTTAAATAACCGTATATCTTATTTGCGCAAACAGGGATGTCTGTCTCCATATCGTTTCGGGATGTCTGTCTCCGTATCGTTTCTATCCGCGCAATCAAAAGCACACACCTCAGTTTTAGTACAACTGCGCAAAATGAGATGGCTATCCCTCGCTGCCGTCGTCTAACCTCCCGTCTTCAAGGTATCCCTACATTGGTAGTAACTAAGGTAGAATGACCAACGCAATCTAAAAGAAGCTGATTCGTACGTTTTACTTCCTGATTGCAGTGCAGGGACGAGCGAAAACAACTGCATCCTAGTCCGGAATGCACTTTCTACCAGTTCATCCATGGACCAAGGACTAGCTGGCACGGCTGCACGGCGGTTTTTTGGACAGGTGCGCGGACAAGAGGCATTGTGGTCTGCTTATTTCTGCAAATAGCGGTGCTTAAATTTAGTGGAATGCACAAGCATTTCAGCTGGTCAGTACACTGCATGGTTCAGTTCAGCATTCCAGCTGATACCACAATTATAATTGGTTATTCTGGAATGAGAGAACCTAACCCTGAATGGTGGCAACAAGAAAAAACCAGAGTGAACTCCAGGAAATTTAAGCCTGCCGGGAGGCCCTTTGCTCAGAGAGAAGCCTTGCTTGTTTTTTCCTGATTTGTAAACCTTCTCACAACTTTGTCTTTTGCTGTGAACTAGTATATGTTTGTTATGTTCTATGAATCATTGAGATGTATAAAATTGCTTAACTTATGCTTTTCAAGTTTTTTATGAAGACGAGTTTAATGTGAGTGTTCCACATGAGCGCTGGACTAGCGTGTGAACGTTTGGAATTTATTACATTGTGGCCTCAATTAACTGCATGAACCACTGTAACAAGATACATAGTTGCTTATATGTCAGACAGCAGATTGTTGATTGTTAGCTGGTCGATAGCCTAGTGTTGAAGCGAGCTGAGCCAATGTGCCGTGTTTTGCACAACTGCTTACAAGTGGGGTAGCACCAACAGTGTTTACAAGTACTTATGTATACGTCGGCGCACGGTTCTCGAACGAGTGCTCTATTTCGTCAAAACACACACTGCTCGTATGATAAACCGTGACAACTTATGTCTTACCATGCCATATTCATGAAAAAACTAGTGAGGACGCATCTGTTTCGGCAACAATTACGATGGTTCTCACATGATTCACGGGCACACAAAAGTAGCAGCAGTTCCCATAGACGGATTCAAACAGAGTACTAGCCCCAGAGGGGTCGATAACAGGCAAGGTTCGGATAATTAGACACAATCCAAACTACTATTAAACACTAGCTGGGGCAACTATTTCATGCCTCGATCTAATTTGGGCTGGACACAAGACGGACCTTGCCATGAACATCATCGAGGACGTCCCGCAGCAGCTCAATCCTGTGAACCTTCATGAAGACAACCTTGTGGCCTTGCCACTGATAAACTTGTTTGTGGAGGCATGCCACGTCATCTTCCTGCGTAAGCTTGACAAGAACAGTATTCCTCACAAACGAAGGAGTAGCTTTGAACTTCTTGTGCTTCAGTACACCCTGGACAACACGCCTGACAACAGTGAGGCTGGAATACAACTCTTCATTGGTATAACCGCAAATGGCTTCCAGGATCCAACAGCCTAAGAACTCTGTTTTCCCAGTGCGTATATTCAGGTCGTCCGCCTCATAGCGAGTGACATGTACAACCACACAATCCTTGTCTGCATCAGGGCTCTAATTGAAACAGAAACAAATTCTGAATTACTTTTCAGTATAAGAAACACAAGTTATTTAAACCACTACGTATACCATGGCATCGAAGCTAATAAAATTGTGCATTATTAATCACCACATACTTCCTTTTCTAAAAAAATCACCACATACTTAGATGAAAAACCACAATCGAGATCGGCAAAGAAGGAAATCACCTTGGGCAGCTCAGCGGGGGGGGGGGGACACATCCTCGAAGGGGGAAAACTGCTCCTGCAGTGCCACGGGGGCTGTAACCTCAAACGGGGCGTTGACCATCTCAGTATCTGGGGTCGCCTCGGTGGTTGCCTCCATCTTCTTGGAGCTCTCTGTCTCGTGGGGATCAGCCTCCCGCGTCTGCTCCAATATCGGCAGATCTTTGCCTGGTTCTCCTTGGTCCATCATGAAACTGACGAATACTAGGAGTCCACTGAAAGGAAAACACAATCGCAATGACAATGAAACAAAAAAGAGAGTGAGGATCGGTTACTGCTTTGCAAAAGTTCTTTTTTTCCTCTGAACGAAAATATACCAACATCACGGATCCGCTTACCTTCCCTTCGTTCGGAGAGAAGAACAGTGGCAGATGCAAGTGTTGCCTTTCTTGAAGACGGTGAGGGAGAAGGGGATTCAGCGAAGAGTGAAATGATGGTTGCTTCGTCCGTCAAACTTAGACTGCGGGGAGGTGGGGTTTTGTGATACGACGGCTCGTTACTGCCGCGCTACGACCGGGGTGACTCTCCGCCTGCATACTGCCTTCTAATTTGGTGGATGGCATTTGGGCCCGCGCGCTGCATGGCCCGCATGTCGGTGAACAAAAGTATAACGGCATTCAGTAGAGGGAGACGTTTCAATGACCTAGGAGGAGCCAGAAGCGGTAGAGTGTCTCCACTGTACTAGTAGTAATTGTTTTTCTGGGTAGCTGTAGAGTGTCTCCACTGTACTAGTAGTAATTGTTTCTCGGGTCCCAAGACAAAACAGCCCATCCACACTAGTAAATAGTAAAATCAATTCAAAAACCTGGGTGCTCTTCTTCCTCCTCGCTCCCACCCACCTCACGTCAGCTCGCTCCACTCGTACCCCCAAATTCCTCACCTCACTCCTACAGAAAACCCTAGCTCCCCTTCTTCCTCACTCCTACAGAAACCCCCCCAGCTCCCCTTCTTCTTCACTCGCACTACAACTAGGCTCGTCATTCGTTACTCTGCTCAAATCCGTGAGCGCGACGCGACGCCCTCGAGGAAAATGGAGTCGGCTGACCCCAGCGCCAAGAAGATGAGGCTCCCGCCAGCGGCGACGCCTGTTGTAGATCCCGCACCCGACAGCGCAGGGAGAAGCGGCGACCCCGCCCCCACCGGATCCCAGGAACCCATAGAATCTCGGGTGGACCGCATCAGCGATCTCCCGGACGCCGTCCTTGGGGAGATCATCTCGCTTCTCCCCACCAAGGATTGCTGCCGCACCCAAGTCCTCTCAATTCGGTGGCGCCCTCTATGGCACGCCGTTCCCCTTAATCTCGACTGTCGTCAGCTATCTCTCTTCAATGATTTTGAAATCCCCAGAGCCATCATCTCCTCCCACCAGGGCTCTCTTCAAAGCCTCTGCATCCCGTCATGCTACTTGAGCAAGCATACCATGCCCTGCACGGTGGACGCCTGGCTGGAATCCCCTGAATTCACAGAACTACAGCTGCTTGAGTTCTACTATTCCCCAGGAAATCACATACCACATACCGAACGCCATGAACTTGTGCCCTCAGCACCAATGTCCATCTCGGGGTTTTCGTCCTCTCTCCACACCGCCACCTTCGACTCCCATTTCTTAAGAAACTTTCACTTGTGCGGGTTCATATATCGGAGGCCTCATTGCACAACATCATCCACTCCAGTTGCCCTGCGCTGGAGTGCTTGGTGCTTGTTTTCACAGTTAGAATCGGTTGTCTCCAAATAAAGTCGCCTAACCTTGTAAGAATTGGAATTTCTTTTGACGGAAGGCAGCTCATCATCCAAGATGCCCCTTCACTTCAAAGGTTGATCCTTGATTCTAGTTATTCACCGTTGCAAATAACCGTCCTCTCTGCGCCTAAACTGGAGACCTTGGGTGTAATACATGATCTCTGTGCTCATTTCAATATGGTGTTTGGCTCCACAGTTCTTCAGGTACTTTATATTATCATCTACACTTGTAACCATAAGCTGCATTTTAAATTTCTGCGCATAATTTATATATCATCTTGGAGTACACATTTTGTACTAATATTATGTTCTATGCTCAATGAAGAGTTTCTCCATGGATGGCCTATCAATGGTGCTGGATTCTGTTAAGATCTTATATATCTAGATGAATAGTTTTGATCTGAACAAGATTATAGGCTTGCTGCAATGCTTTCCATGTCTGGAGAAGTTGTATATAAAGGTGATAATTTCACGCACATTGGAAGCCCGCATATAGTGTACTAGAATTAACCGTTCAGCTGTTGCTCTTTCGACACTCTTCTTTTAGACCTTAACTGTTTTCAATCTTCATGTCTATTTAGGCAACAGGACGGGGTAAGAAAGTTATAACCAATCGGTGGATTCGTAAGCATCGGGATTTTCTCACTTCTCATGAGATTCGATTGAAGACAATAACGCTAGAACGATATGTAGCCAACCGTGCAAACACAAGATTTGTCACATTCTTCCTGCTGAATGCGAGGTTACTATTGTCCATCAGGCTTAAGTTTATCAGCAGCATGGTTTTGACGGATGGGTATGTCGAAGAGCAAAAAAAGGAGTTTCAGGTGGGCAAAAGAGCTTCTGAACGTGTCGGGCTTCTATTTACAACATATTGTGGTCATAATCCAGTAAATTTTACGACCCAGGATGTTCATTCTATGGACCTGACCGATCCATTTGACTGTGACTGCCGAAAACAGTGCTGGAGTTAGATGTTGTTGCCCTTTTCAATCTGGTTTTTTTTGTAAACCTGATGAACAATTAACCCTCGTGCTTTTGTACAGTTTGTAAGCTGGAGTTAGATGTTCCTGCCCTTTTCAACTCGGCTGTGACTGTCATATTTTCTTTGAAACAAGGCAAATGGCTTGCCATTCGTTTAATTTAGAGCGAAATATTGTAACAAATCCAAACCAAGGGAAATAACATAGCTCTCGCCGGCTGCTTGAGCTCACTGTGCATTACAGAAGCCAAGTGATTAGCCCCCACCAGCACCCACAAACTTGCGGCCTTGGTTCGCTCGCCGTGCGCGGTGCGCCACCCTCTTGCGTTGTCAACGTCGTCAACAACCGAGAGGAACAAGGAGATGACTGTACGTGGAGAGGATGACAGTAGGGACCCACCAGCGTCATGGCAGTACGCAAGCAAGTGCCTCTATAGTACAAGCCCAAAAATATGGTTCCTCCTAATTGGTTGGACATCTGGGGCTCACGCCATTGTCAACGTAGTCAATAAACGAGAGAATTACACTACGAGCGGCTGACACCAGGGACCCAGCAAGTCGCGTAGTTTTTTTTGAGGAACAAGCAGTTGTTATTTATACTAGTTTTAGCGACGGGTCAGGGTAACAACGGGGCTGTGCGGGGGCTGTGGCCCGTCTAGCCAGGGTTTTATTTATGTTTACCACATCATGAGCCCAGTTGTGTTTTTTTCTTGCTGAAAATGGCTAGCCCAGTTCTATTTTTTAAAGAAATACCCAAACAAGGCCTACTTGCTTTATCGGCCCTGCTGGGCTGCAAATCTTTCAAGACGAGGAGAGTTTCATTCGGTTTGCCCAGAAATGGGTTGTACATTTTTAAAACACATCAAACCGGGAATTAGTTTCAATTTTGTTTCATTACAAGATCTTAAATTCCATTGATTTTTATGCGTGGACAATTATTTGGATTTTATATTTATATAAATTATTTTTCAAAATAGTTTGAATGTGAATCGATATTTCTGGATTAAAAACAGTTGACCGCACGGAAATATGCAAAATTTCGTATACTTTTTAACCGTGGCCACAATATGGGGTGTGATGCTAACAAAAAGAAGATGGGCTCCAAAAAAATTCTTACGAATTAGCAAATGGGTTGTACATTATTAGAAATAATGGCAGATGGGTTGTATGCTGTTTTCCACAGATTTGAGGCTGACTTGTGCGCCTACTACAGGTTGACGCGTATGCTTTCATAAAAAAAAGGTTGACGCACACGCAACGCCCTGTCAACTTAGTCAACACACGAGAGCAGTGACTATTGGATGTCCATCCAACGACTGTCGTGCTTCTTCAATCTCTGCTCTTCATGCTCAAGCCGCTCAAACAAGCGCCGGCGGGACTGCCTGCTCCCTCCTCCCGCGGCCGGCTATGCTGCCGCGCAGGCCTCACGGCCCCACCGTACTCCCATCGCTGGCCTAGCCATCCCTCTACTCACCCACACCTGCTGTTATTCTCCGGCGACGGCAGACGAACCAGTAAACCCTCGTACTCCTCCGCGTGGGAAACAACTGCCGAGTATTCCCTGGCTCCGTGTCGTTCCCTTCCTAGGCCTCGCCGTCGTCCACCGCCCTGGTGCTCTCGGCGCGGCCTGGTCAACGTGGTCAATGAACGACATCCATCGGAACTGGACTGTACGTGGAGAGGCTGACAGCTGGGTCCACGGCCGCACGCAAGGAAATGCCTCCTTATTACGCGCAAAATAATGATTCCTCCACCTGACAGCTAGGACCCACAGGAAGGGCCTCTGTATTTCGCGAAAAAATGTTCCCCCCGCTGACAGGTCGGACCCACCAGCTATATCTTCGCATGCAAGGAAGTGCCTCCTTATTACGCCCAAAAAATGAATACCCCCTGCTAGCTGGGACCCACCATATTGGTGGGTTGACTTGTGGGCCTACTAAGTTGACAGGGACGGAGAGCTTTGTCAACTTAGTCAATACTCCAGTGACCGTATGATGTCCATCCAACGGCCATAGTGCTTCTTCAACCTCTGGTCTTCTTGCTCCAGCCGCCCAAAGCAGCGCCGGTCGTGCCGCCTGCTCCTGCCTCCCGTGGCCGGCTGTGCTACCGCGGAGGCCTCACCGCCCCCATACTACTCCCACCACTGGCCAGGCCATCCCTCCACTCACCCACACCCCCTGTTATTCTGCGGCGACGGCAGCCTCACACCGCAGCCGAACCAGTGAACGCTCGTACTCCTCTCCGCGTGGGCATCCACTGCCGCGTCTTGCACGGCTCCGCGTCGTCCCCTTCCTAGGCCTCGCCGTCGTCCACCGCCATGGTGCTCTCGGCGCGGCGTGGTCAATGTGGTCAACGACCGACTTCCATCGGAAGAGTACTATACGTGGAGAGGCTGACAGCTGGGTCCACGACAGCCGCAAGGAAGTGCCTCCTTATTACGCGGAAAATAATTATTCCTCCACCTGACAGCGGGGACCCACCGGACGGGCCACCAGTATTTTGCGAAAAAAATCGTTTCCCCCTGACTGCTGGGACCCACCGGACGGGCCACCGTATTTCGCGAAAAAAACGTTCCCCCCGCTGTCAGCTCGGACCCACCGGAAGTGCCTCCTTATTATGCACAAAAAAATGAATACTCCCCCGTCTAGCTGGGACCCACCTTGCTGGGAGGCTGACTTGTGGGCCTACTAAGTTGACGGGGACGAAGGGCTTTGTCAACTTAGTCAATATGAACGATTCTAGCTCCAGTGACCGTACGATGTCCATCCAACGGTCGTAGTGCTTCTTCAACCTCTGGTCTTCTTGCTCCGGCCGCCCAAAGCAGCGCCGGTCGTGCCGCATGCTCCTGCCTCCCGTGGCCGGCTGTGCTGCCGCAGAGGCCTCGCCGCCCCTACTATTCCCGTCGTTGGCCAGGCCCTGCGGCGACAGCAGCCTCACACCGCAGCCGAACCAGTGAACCCTCGTAGTCCTCTCCGCGCGGGCTTCCACTGCCGCGTCATCCCCTTCCTAGGCCTCGCCGTCGTCCACCGCCGTGGTGCTCTCCGCGCGACGTGGTCAATGTGGTCAAGGAACGACTTCCATCAGAAGAGTACTGTACGTGGAGAGGCTGACAGCTGGGTCCACGGCCACAGCCCAGTTTTTTGTGATTTTCCAAGTAAGTCGCTTGTCAGGCTTGTTGGGCTGCAATTCTTTCAAGACGGGGAGAGCTTTCATTCGGCTGGCCGAGAAAATGGCCCATCAGTAATGAGAAATGGGTTGTACATTTTTAAAACACATCAAACTGACAATTAGTTTCAAATATCTTTTTTTCATTTCAAGATTTTAAATTACATTAATTTTTATGCGTGGAGAATTTGTTGGATTTTATATTGATATACATTTATTTTTAAAATCAGTTTGAATGTGAGTCGAAATTTCGGGATTAAAAATAGTTCGGACCGCACCGAAATATGCAAAATTTCGTATAATTTTTTAACAGTTGCCACAATATGGGCTATAATGCTAACAAAAAGAATACGGGCTCCAAAAAAACCTTAAGAATTAGCAAATGGGCTGTAAATTATTAGAAATAATGGCAGATGGGCTGTATGCTGTTTTCCACAGATTTGAGGCTTTCCTAAAAAAGGTTGACGCACAAGCACTGACTTTTGGATGTCCATCCAACGGCCGTCGTGCTTCTTCAATCTCTTCTCTTCCTGCTCCAGCCGCTCAAACAAGTGCCGGCGGGACTGCCTACTCCCTCCTCCTCGCGATCGGCTGTGCTGCCGCGCAGGCCTCACCACCCGACCGTACTCCCATCGCTGGCCTAGCCATCCCTCTACTCACCCACACATGCTGTTATTCTCCGGTGATGGCAGACGAACCAGTAAACCCTCGTGCAGTCGTACTCCCCTCTGCGTGGGAAACAACTGCTGAGTCTTCCCTGCCTCTGTGTCGTCCCCTTCCAAGGCCGCACCTCGTCCACCGCCCTGGTGCTCTCAGCGTGGCCTGGTCAATGTGGTCAACGACCGACATGCATCTGAAGTGACTTTACGTGGAGAGGCCGACAGCTGGGTCCATGGCCGCACGCAAGGAAATGTCTCCTTATTACGCGAAAAATAATGATTCCTCCCCTAACGTCAGGGACCCACCGAAAGGGCCTCTGTATTTTGCAAAAAAAAGATGTTACCGCTGCTGACAGCTCGGACCCACCAGCTATATCTTCGCACGCAAGGAAGTGCCTCCTTATTACGCTCAAAAAAATGAATACCCCATGCTAGCTGGGACCCACCTTGGTGGGAGGCTGACTTGTGGGCCTACTAAGTTGATGGGGACGGAGGGCTTTGTCAACTTAGTCAATATGCACGATTCTAGCTCCAGTGACCGTACGATGTCCATCCAACGGCCGTAGTGCTTCTTCAACCTCTGGTCTTCTTGCTCTAGCCGCCCAAACCGGCGCCGGTCGTGCCTCGTGCTCCTGCCTCCCGTGGCCGGCTGCGATGCGGCGGAGGCCTCACCGCCCCTACTACTCCCACCGCTAGCCAGGCCATCCCTCTACTCACCCACACCCCTTGTTATTCCGCAGCGACGGCAGCCTCACACCGCAGCAAACCAGTGAACCCTCGTACTCCTCTACGCGTGGGCATCCACTGGCGCGTCTTCCCTGGCTCCGCGTCGTCCCCTTCCTAGGCCTCGCCGTCGTCCACCGCCCTGGTTCTCTCGGCGCAGCGTGGTCAACATGGTCAAGGAACGGCTTCCATCGGACATGGACTATACGTGGAGAGGCTGACAACTTGGTCCACAGCCGCAGCAAGGAAGTCCCTCCTTATTACGTGCAAAATAAATATTCCTCCACCTGACAGCGGGACCCATCGGACGGGCCACCGTATTTCACGAAAAAAATGTTTCCCCCTGACTGCTGGGACCCACCAGCTACATCTTCGCATGCAAGGAAGTGCGTCCGGGCAAAAAAAAATGATTCGCCCCCTGACTGCTGGAACCCACCAGCTACATCTTCGCAGGCAAGGAAGTGCCTGACAGTCGGGACCCACCTGGTCAAAGCGTACGTAGCATTGTCATTCTGATCGCGAACATGTACGTACATACTGGTCGTAGTAGAGGCGCGCACGTGTTGTAGTAGAGGCGCGCACGTAGCATTTACACGTACGTACATCGGCCAGGGTGCAAGAAAGAAAATACGGCCACGTATGTGTACATACGGGCGGGGTCTCAAACGCCTACTCGCGCATACGTACGGCCAGGGCTCGTGTACATGGCTGGGTCAGAACGGAGAAACATCGTTGTTATCGTGTTCATGGGGAGGCAACGGAATGCGTCGTGTTCATCGGGAGGGCTTGGACGGAACATGCGATGGAAACGAGGCCTGGCGTACCACAGAACGGAGGAAACGGCCTTGTGTTCGACCGACCACGTTCAAAACGGGATCCTGTTCATCGGGAGGGGTCTAGCATACCGCAAAACAGAGGAAACAGACCTGCTACGGTCGGAACGGGGGTCCTGTTGATCGGGAGTGGTGTGGCGTATCGTAAAACGGATGAAACAGACTTGTGTTAGAGCGCTACGGTCGAAACGGGGGTCCTGTTCATCGGGAGGGGTGTGGCGTACCGCAAAACGGGACTCCACGGGATATTGTTCATCTCCACCGTCGACCCCCTCTAGCCTCCACGAGCTACTGTTCATCCACCATCGACCTCCTCCAGCCTCCACCTGCGACTGTTCATCCACGGGCTCCTGTTCATCCAGCCTCCACCACGCGCTACTCCATCAGCTACTGTTTAACCACCCCTCTCCACGGGCTCCTGTTCAACCACCCCTCCACGGGCTACTGTTCATCCTTCTCTCCACTGTCTACTGTTCATCCTGCCCTCCAAGGGGTGGTCCTGTTCATCCAGCCCTCCACGGGTTCCTGTTCATCCAGCCCCAACCGGCTCGCTCGATCGGGGTCCTTTTCATCCAGAGGCAACACCACAGGGTCCTGTTCATCCACCCCCACTGGGAACTGTTCATCCAAACACCCCCGCAACGCTCACTGTTCATCCAGAGGCAGCATCGATCGGCTTCAGTTAGCAGCAGTAGCGAAGGAATCGCTCGATCGGGTTCAGTTAACAGCCATCGATCAATCGCTCGGGTTCAGTAACGCGTAGCCTGCAGTGCAATCGCTCGGGTTTAGTTTGAGCCCAATGCCTCGCTCGGGTTCAGTTAGAGCCAACGCCTCGCACACACACACGCGTACGTGTACGAGAGAAACGCGCATCGCTCGGCCCCTGACCTCCCACCGTAACCGGGAACTCCCCGAAATTTTCCTCCCCCTCGCTTCTACCACGGTTTTTTCTGTCATGGACGGCCCAAAGAATGTCATGCAGCTGCGTCTCCGGCCCGCCCAGGATGAAAAGCCCATTTTCTGTCATGATTTTTTGTCATAGAAGTAGGAGCCCACCACATCTATGATGGTACCTGGTTTTGTCACAATTATCGTCATAGAAGTGTCATATGTATGACAGAAAATATTTTCGTTCAGCCAAAAATGTCACGGATGTGTCTTTTTTTGTAGTGAATAAACAAGAATGTTATTAAAGTATCTATCCAAATACCAACAATATCTATTTGTGATGGTTAAAGCATACCGGAGGCTTGTCGTACTTTGAAATAGCTATGGGTGGATCTTCCTCATAATTGGCGCACATGAAAAACTTCATGCCCAACCAATTTGAAAAATACGTAACCTCCTTCACCTTGCAAAGATCGCCACACCAACACCGTAGGACTGCCACCCCCGGAGGCAAACTTGCATTCTTCATTTTCCTCGGCCTAATGCTTTGATCCGAGCAAGGCAAACTCATACCAACTGAAAAAATATGTTACACACTTTGCGCAGTGGAGATTTCGAGGATGGCTGGACGAGAGCATCGGTGTCTCTTTTTATAAGCTCAGACGATAAATGATGGTGAGAAAATTAAGCGAGAAATTTTAGGATCCCTGTAGTGTCGGCACAACAGCTTCCCGCAGCGAGTGACTGATTCCCGTAGTGCAGTTGCATCAATCAATAGCTAGAACAATTCTCACAGTGCCGTCCCATCCGCTGAGGCAAAAAAAGCTAAAGCAGGACTAATTCATGGGAGAAAGAAGCTAAAGCAGGGCATCAACGTGCATTTTCCCGCGCGTGGGAATCACCGCTGTCAGTGTCGCTGTCGCACACGGGAATCAGCGCCGTCAATGTCCCCTTGTTGCTTTTGGCAGAGAGGCCGCCTCACCCGGTGGCGGCGTGGCCCGCAGTCACATTGCGCGTGCACAGGGCCTGTCGGCCTGCGAGCGGCAGGAGCAGGGAGGGGCCGCCTCACCTGGTGGCGGCGGGGCCCACCAGGCTCGCCCGTTCCGTCCTGGCGCGTGGAACTGTACGAAGGCCGTTGTGCCCCGCGCGGTCGCCTCCTGCGGTGGCGGCAGGGCCCGCCGCCTCCTCGCATGGCGCCAGGTGCCACGTGTCGCCTGCCGTGCCTACCGCCACTGCCTAGGGGGTCTTTTTTGTCAATTTCGTCGGGAGGGGTCTTTTCTGGCAATTCCAGTGGACAGGTGGTCTGTTTCGACAAAAAATCTAAGGAAATGTGGCACGAGCCCACGATCGATTTAGACCAGCATGCTAGGTTAGTCCTCCCTCCGTATTTTTTTACGGAGGGAGTAGAAAACACTACTTACATTTCTTTTGCAGAAAACACCACGTCTTGTGTAATCATTTTACAAAATCACTGATTGATGGATTTGGTTTTAATGATCGCGTTTATGACAGATGGGACCTGTTGTTTTCCTACGTGGCATAAATTTTCATGCATGTTCGGTCCTAATCTGAAATTACAAAGTAGTCCATATAATTTTGCACATACGCCCCTCCTGTTATGTGTGTTCCTCTCTCTCCTCCTATTTGTCTTTTAGCTAGCGACAGGGAGGGCAGCGGAGCGGCTGGCCGAGGTGACTGCCTAGTCCAGTGCGCGAGGAGGCGGAGCGGAGATGGGGGGAAGGACGATGGTGCTCTCTTGCATTCGAGGGTGGTCGCGGGGCTACTCAAGACAGGCTATCGGCATTGCCACGAGCGACCGAAGATGCCATGGCGGCTTGCTCTGTTGCGGCACCATAGGAGGGATCCGCCGGTCACCATTGGAAGGTGACACTCGTAAGTGGAGATGTGCTTGGCATCTCCTTCAGAGCGGCCCACTCATGCGGGCAAGGCAAAGCTCCAGAAGCTACCGTGGTACCCGATGCAGCAGGATGACATGCCCGTGCAGGGGCTCACCTAGTCGTCGCCGAGATCTAGATTGGGCTCACCCCAATCGTGATCCTCTCGTGTTGTTCTGACCACGACTCTAACTTCAAGGCCCTAGATGGATCCTGCTTGATGCAGGAGAAGCTGGTGCTGAGCCGAGGTCGACCCTGCCCCGCCGATGCAAGGCACGCCCCCATTCTGGCAGCAAGCACCAAGAGAAGCAGCGAGCGGCGGTGGGTGATACATCACCAATGTATCTATAATTTTTTATTGTTCCATGCTATTATAGTATCAATCTTAGATGTTTTATATAACTTTTTGTGGTATTTTATATCATTTTTTGGGACTAACCTATTAAGCCAGTGCCAAGTGCCAGTTGATGTTTTTTGCTTGTTTTTGGTTTTCCACGAAATCAGTACCAAACAGAGTCTAAACGCTATGAAACTTTTCTAAGATTTTTTTGGACAAGAGAGACCCTAGAAGCTTCAGAAGGGGACCGGACGACAACCAAGGAGACGACAATGCAACAGGGCGCGCCCTGTTATCTCGTGGGCCCCACGAGGCTCCGTCTGTCCTAATTCCACCTCTATAAATTCTCAAATATTGTGAAACCAATGGAGAGTCACATGAAACACTTTTTCTGCCTCTGCAAGTTTCTGTTCTTCTGCCATACCATCTGGAGGCCTTTTTCGGTACTCTACTGGAGGAGGAATCAATCACGGAGGGCTTCTACATCATCCTTGTTGTACTCTGATGATGCGTGAGTAGTTCACCATAGACCTACGGGTCCATAGCTAGTAGCTAGATGGCTTCTTGTCTCTCTTTGATCTTCAGTACAATGTTCTCCTCGATGTTCTTGGAGTTCTATTCGATGTAGACTTCTTTTGCAGTGTGTTTGTTGGGATCGATGAATTGTAGGTTTATGATCTGAATATTTATGAAATTTAATGGAGTCTTTTCTGAACTTTATTATGCATGTTTGTTATAGCTTTGCATTTCTCTCCGATCTATCTGTTTGGTTTGGCCAATTAGATTGATTTACCTTCAGTTGGAAAGGTGCTTTGTAATGGGTTCAATTTTGTGGTGCTCTATCCTAGTGACAGAAAGGGACAAGACACGTATTTGTATTGTTTCCATTAAGGGGGAAACGATGGGGTTTATTCATATTGGTTGGGTTTACTTTGTCTACATCCTGTCATATTTCTGAAGGCGTTACTCTGTTTTTATTAACTTAATACCCTAGATGCATGCTAGATAGCGGTCAACGGGTGGAGTAATGGTAGTAGATGCAGGTAGGAGTCGTTCTACTTGTCTCAGGTGTGATGCCTATATACATGATCATTGCCTTGAATATCGTCATAACTATGCGCTTTTCTATCAATTGCCCAACAGTAATTTGTTCACCCACTGTATGCTATGTGCTCGAGAGAGAAGCCTCTAGTGAAAACTATGGCATGCGGGTATACTTTTCTCATATATAAAACACAAAAATACCTTGCTACAATTTTATTTCTTTTCTTTTGTTTTGCAATTTACTTTATCTATCTACCACTGTGATATTTAATCCTTGCAAATAACCCCCGAGGGGATTGACAACCCCCTTGTTCGCATTGGGTGCAAGTATTTGCTTTTGTGTGTGCAGGTGTTGTTCACGAGGCTGTGTGATTCTCCTATTGGATAGATAACCTTGGTTCTTAACCGAGGAAATACTTATCTCTACTGTACTGCATCATCCTCTCCTCTTCGAGGAAATCCCAATGCAACTCACAAGTAGCAAGAAGAATTTCGGGTGCCGTTGCCAGGGAGACATCATCAAAACCTAACAAGTACCTACACACAAACTATATCTACTAGCTCCTATTTTTTATTTGCCTTTGCCTCTCGTTTTCATCTCCCCCACTTCTAATTTTAATTTTACAAAAAAGCAAAAGTATTTTTTATTTGCTCGCTTGCTTGCTTGTTTTGCCATTATGGCAAGTTCTTCACTTTTCTTGTACCCCCGAGAATGAATGCTACTTCTTGAGCTTGCGTTGGTTTTTCCCTTGAAGAGGAAAGGGTGATGCAGCAAAGTAGAAACAAGTATTTCTCTCACTTAGAGAACCAAGGTATCAATCAGTAGGAGACAACGCACAAATCACCAATACCAACACAAACAATCAAACAACTTGCACCCAACGCGATAAAGGGGTTGTCAATCCCTTCACGGTCACTTGCAAAAGTGAGATCTGATAGAGATAAATAAAACTAAGCAAACGATAAAGTAAATATTTTTGTTTTTTTGGGTTTGTAGATCAGAAATTAAAAGATTGCAAAATACTAGATCGGAACTAATACGATGGAAAATAGAAGATTGAAACTTATATGATGGAAAATAGACTTGGGGGCATAGGTTTCACTAGAGGCTTCTCTTAAGATAGCAAATAATACGGTGGGTGAACAAATTGCTGTCGAGTAATTGATAGAAAAGCGCAAAGGTATGACGATATCTAAGGCAATGATTATGAAATATAGGCATCACGTCCATGTCAAGTAGACCGAAACGATTCTGCATCTACTACTATTACTCCACACATCGACCGACTCCTGCCTGCATCTAGAGTATTAAGTTCATGAAGAACACAGTAACACATTAAGTAAGATGACATGATGTAGAGGAATAAACTCAAGCAATATGATGTAAACCCCATCTTTTTATCCTCGATGGCAACAATACAATACGTGCCTTGCTGTCTCTACTGTCACTGGGAAAGGACACCGCAAGATTGAACCCAAAGCTAAGCACTTGTCCCATTGCAAGAAAAACCAATCTAGTTGGCCAAACTAAACCGATAGTTCGAAGAGAATTACAAAGATATCAAATCATGCATATAAGAATTCAAAGAAGATTCAAATAATATTCATAGACAAGCTGATCATAAATCCACATTTCATCAGATCTCGACAAACACACCGCAAAAGAAGATTACATCGGATGGATCTCCAAGAACATCGAGGAGAACATGGTATTGAGAATCAAAGGAGAGAAGAAGCCATCTAGCTACTAGCTATGGACCCGTAGGTCTGAGGTAAACTACCTACGCTTCACCAGAAGGGCAATAGAGTGGATGTAGAATCCCTCCGTGATTGAATCCCCCTCCGCCAGGGTGCCAGAAAAGGTCCCTAGATGGGATCTCATGGGTACAGAAGGTTGCGGCGGTGAAAAAGTGTTTTCGTGGATGCCTCTGGTGGTTTAGGGATATTTGGGAATATATAGGCGAAAGAATAAGGTCAGGAGGGTCATGGGGGCCCACAAGGGTGGGGGCGCGCCCTCCGTCCTTGTGGCCGCCTCATGGCTCCTCCGACCGTTGTGGATCTAAGACTGACAGTAGAATGGGGGGTAGGTATGAGGAGGCAAGATCCTAGCTATGGCAAAGTTGTACACACGAGTTTTACGAGTTTAGGCCCTTCGCAAAGGAAGTAACAGCCCTACGTCGCGGTGCCCGAGGCGTTCAAATGGATTATATGTGTGTGTGTGTGTTACAGGGGGTGCGAACCCTTGTCCCAGAGGAGGGGGGTAGCTTATATAGAGTGCGCCAGGACCCCAGCTCCCCTCTGTTACACAGGGTTCAATGTACATAAAGATGAGGCATTACTGGTAACGCCAGCCTTAAATGCCTTAATGGCCTTAAAGATTACAGAGTGAACGCTTGTCCGTTGCCGTTCCAGATGACTCCTGGTCTTCAATAGGTCGAGTGGATTCTTGTATGGTCGAGTGGTCGATTGGTCGAGCGACTTCAGGAAGGAGGGGTCTTCGAGTAGCTGATCGGTCGAGTGGATTGCACTCGACACCTTTGTTGGGCCCACCATGTGGTCTCTTGAGCTTATTTGCTTATATAACAGTGACCTTGGATAGGACGTATAGGTCAGGCCTATGACCCTACCCCAGGTCTATATCATCATCATTAGCCACCGAATGGATTGAGGTCCGAGTGAAAAGAATGTTGAAGTTGACCTTGCTTCGGGTCTTGTGTTTCACGACTATTTATTTTTGAACAGAGGCCAGTGTTGGAACTTCGGCTTCGTTTCAGTCTCCTTGATCGATTCAGAAATTGCCGATTGGATTTATAAAGTCATCCGTCGAGTGTTGTTTTTGAAGCGAAATCTTTGGCGCATTGGTTATGGCATATCCTGGATTTTATGGGATTCGAAATTTCAGGGAAGCGCGTGGGGCGGAGCGCGCCGTGGTAAGTGGGGTGGATAAACAGGAACGTTTCGATTTCCGCGCCACCTTTTTCGCCACGTATCCCGCGCGAGATGATAACCCACAAATATAGGGGATAAATTGTAGCCTCTTTCGATAAGTAAGAGTGTCGAACCCAACGAGGAGCTAAAGGTAGAACAAATATTCCCTCAAGTTCTATCGACCACCGATACAACTCTACGCACGCTTGACGTTCGCTTTACCTAGAACAAGTATGAAACTAGAAGTACTTTGTAGGTGTTGTTGGATAGGTTTGCAAGATAATAAAGATTACGTAAATAAAAAGTAGGGGCTGTTTAGGTAAAGACACAACTAAGTTAGTTTTAGTAAAGAGCTTTTCGTTACGAGAAAGTTATTTGTCCCTAGGCAATCGATAACTAGACCGGTAATCATTATTGCAATTTTATATGAGGGAGAGGCATAAGCTAACATACTTTCTCTACTTGGATCATATGCACTTATGATTGGAACTCTAGCAAGCATCCGCAACTACTAAAGATCATTAAGGTAAAATTCAACCATAGCATTAAATTATCAAGTCCTCTTTATCCCATACGCAAACAACCTACTTACTCAGGTCTGTGCTTCTGCCACTCACGCCACCCACCATAAGCAAATCATGAACATATTGCAAACCCTACGTCGGGAATCCCTCACGCTTGCGCGACATAGAGAGCACCATAGGATAGCACCAATAATAAAACATGCAACTCAAAACCAATCACGATCATCAAATTACCCATAGGACAAAACGGATCTACTCAAACATCATAGGATAGCCATACATCATTGGGGAATAATATATAGCGTTGAGCACCATGTTTAAGTAGAGATTACAGCGGGTAAGAGAGAGGTTACACTGCTGCATAGAGGGGGGAAGAGTTGGTGATGATGGCGGTGAAGTTGTTGGTGAATATTGCGGTGATGATGATGGCCCCCGGTGGCACTCCAGTGCCACCGGAAGCGAGGGGGAGAGGGGCCCCCTTCTTCTTCTTCTTCTTCTTCTTCTTCCTTTACCTCCTCCCTAGATGGGAGAAGGGTTTCCCCTCTGGTCCTTGGTCTCCATGGCATGGGAGGGGCGATAGCCCCTCTGAGATTGCATCCGTCTCTCTGTCTCTCTCTGTTTCCATGTTCTGTTCTGCTGCCCTTTCACCGTTTCGTGTATATATGGAGATCCGTAACTCCGATTGGACTGAAATCTTTGCCGTGATTTTCCCCAAAAAATTAGCTTTCTTGCGGCTGAAGAAGGGCATCAACCACCTTATGGGGAGCCCACGAGGGTCAGGGGCGCGCCCAGGGGGGCGCCCCCCTGCCTCGTGCCTCCCTCGGGCACCGTCTCGCGTGGGTTTTTCTTCCGGAATTCTCCAAATATTCCAAAAATATTCTTCGTCCGTTTTTATACCATTTGGATTCCGTTTGATATGGGGTTTCTGCGAAACATAAAAGATGCAACAAATAGGAACTGGCACTGGGCACTAGATCAATATGTTAGTCCCAAAAATAGTATAAAAAGTTGCCAAAAGTATATGAAAGATGAATAATATTGGCATGGAACAATAAAAAATTATAGATACGACGGAGACGTATTAGCATCCCCAAGCTGAATTCCTGCTCGTCCTCGAGTAGGTACATGATAAAAAAGATAATTTTTGATGTGGAATGCTACCAAGCATAATCTTGATCATGTATCTAATCATGGCATGAATATTAAGATATGAGTGATTCAAAGCAATAGTCTATCATTTGACATGAAAACAATAATACTTCAAGCCTACTAATAAAGCAATCGTGTCTTTTCAAAAACATGGCCAAAGAAAGTTATCCCTACAAAATCATATAGTCTGGCTATGCTCCATCTTCACCACACAAAATATTCACATCACGCACAACCCCGATGACAAGCTGAGCAATTGGGTAATACTTTTTTAATGTGCTTCAGTATTTTCAACCCTCACGCAATACATGAGCGCAAGCCATGTATATAGCACTATGGGTGGAATAGAATATGATGATGGGGGTTATGTGGAGAAGACAAAAAGGGAGAAGTCTCACATTGACGCAGCTAATCAACGGGCTATGGAGATGCCCATCAATTGATGTCAATGTGAGGAGTAGGGATTGCCATGCAACGGATGCACTAGAGCTATAAGTATATGAAAGCTCAAACTGAAACTAAGTGGGTGTGCATCCAACTTGCTTGCTCATGAAGACCTTGAGCATTTGAGGAAGCCCATCATCGGAATATACAAGCCAAGTTCTATAATGAAAATTCCCACTAGTATATGAAAGTGATAACTCAAGAGACTCTCTATATGAAGAACATGGTGCTACTTTGAAGCACAAGTGTGGTAAAAGGATAGTAACATTGCCCCCTTTTTCTCTTCTTTTTTACGGGCTTCTTTGGCCCCCTTTTTTTATTTAGGCTTCTTTGGCCTCTCTTTTTTGTGGGAAATGCTCTAATAATGATGATCATCATACTTTTATTTACTTACAACTCAATATTAAAACTCGATACTAGAACAAAGATATGACTCTATATGAATGCCTCCGGCGGTGTACCGGGATGTGCAATGATCTAGAGTAGCAATGACATAAAAACGGACAAGCCATGAAAACATCATGCTAGCTATCTTACAATCATGCAAAGCAATATGACAATGAATGCTCAAGTCATGTATATAATGATGATGGAAGTTGCATGGCAATATATCTCGGAATGGCTATGGAAATGCCATGATAGGTAGGTACGGTGGCTGTTTTGAGGAAGATAGAAGGAGGCTTATGTGTGACAGAGCGTATCATATCACGGGGTTTGGATGCACCGGCGAAGTTTGCACCAACTCTCGAGGTGAGAAAGGGCAATGCACGGTACCGAAGAGGCTAGCAACGATGGAAGGGTGAGAGTGCGTATAATCCATGGACTCAACATTAGTCATAAAGAACTCACATACTTATTGCAAAAGTTTATTAGCCCTCGAAGCAAAGTACTAATACGCATGCCCCTAGGGGGATAGATTGGTAGGAAAAGACCATCTCTCATCCCCGACCGCCACTCATAAGGAAGACAATCAATAAATACCTCATGCTCCGACTTCGTTACATAACGGTTCACCATACGTGCATGCTACGGGAATCACAAACCTCAACACAAGTATTTCTACTAATCCACAACTACCCACTAGCATGACTCTAATATCACCATCTTTATATCGCAAAACTATTGCAAGGAATCAAACATATCATATTCAGTGATCTACAAGTTTTATGTAGGATTTTATGACTAACCATGTGAATGACCAGTTCCTGTCATCTCTCTAAATAGATATAAGTGAAGCAAGAGAGTTTAATTCTTTCTACAAAAGATATGCCCATGATCTAACAAATATAAGTGAAGCAAAAGAGCATTCTACAAATGGCGGTAGTCTAAGTGAAGAGAAACAGGCAATCCAAACTTCAAATGATATAAGTGAAGCACATGAAGCATTCTATAAAGCCATACTCAAAAGATATATGTGAAGTGCATAGAGCATTCTATAAATAAACCAAGGACCATCTCATACCAGCATGGTGCATAAAAGAGAAGTGAAAACCAAATGCAAAAGACGCTCCAAGATTTGCACATATCGCATGAACGAAACGAATCCGAAAACATACCGATACTTGTTGAAGAAAGAGGGGATGCCTTCCGGGGCATCCCCAAGCTTAGACGCTTGAGTCTCCCTGAATATTTACTTGGGGTGCCTAGGTCATCACCAAGCTTGAGCTCTTGCCTCTCTTCCTTCTTATCACATCGAGACCTTCTCGATCATCGAACACTTCATCCACACAAAACTTCAACAGAAAACTCGGTAAGATCCGTTAGTATAATAAAGAAAATCACTACTCTAAGTACTGTTGAAAACCAATTAATATTTTGTTTTGGCATTGTAGCTACTGTAATATAACTTTTTCATGGCTTAATCCACTGATATAAATTGATAGTTTCATCAAAACAAGCAAACTATGCATCAAAAATAGAATCTGTCTAAAACAGAACAGTCTGTAATAATCTGAACATTCACCATACTTATGATACTTAAACAATTCTACAAAAATTAGGAAATATAAACAATTTGTATATAAATACAGTGCAAAAAGTTTCAGAACTATTTGACGTTCCAGTAAAAAACTTAAAATCGTGCACTACAACCAAAGTTTCTGTCCTGCACCGTACAAACCAACAAGCATCTAAAACACCCTAAAGGCAAACCTTGGCACATTAATTTTATATTTAAACTTTATAAAAGCACACAACAGAAATAAATGACTCTCTAAAACTTCCAGGTTGTCTTCCTGGCAGCGCTTTCTTTAAAGCCATTAAGATAGGCATATAGTGCTCAAGTAATGGATCCACCCGGATCCCAAGGTATATCGAAGCCAATTTTAATTAGCAATGATTTGTAATTTAGTAGTGAGCACAAAGTAACATATATCAAGCAATGACGAAGTCTAACTCTCTTCCTATGCATCAGCATATCATAAAAGAACAATTCATGCACACACAGTAAAGGCCAATGCATAGTATAAACAATTTCTTGCAATTTTACCATGTTGGAAACATAGAGGGGTGGAGATGTAGTTCCTCTCTCATAATAATTGCAAGTAGGAGCAGCAAGCACATGCATATTATATTCATCCAAATCATCATGTGTAATAGTAAAACGCAACTCATCAATATAATCCTTAATAAGTGCAAACTTCTCCAATATAGTGTAGTCGGGAGAATTCAAAAAGATAATAGGACTACCATGCGAGGGTGCAATAGCAACAATTTCATGTTTAACATAAGGAACTATAGCAAGTTCCTCTCCATAAGCATCATTCATATTGGCATCATGGCCACAAGCATAGCAAGCATCATCAAAAAGGGATATTTCAAGAGAATCAACGGGATCATAACAATCATCATAGCAATCATCCTTCGGTAATCATGAAGAGAAATTAAACAATGTATGAGTTGAAGCGTTACTCTCATTAGAAGGTGGGCACGGGTAGCTAATCCTCTCTTCCTCCTTTTGTTCTTCGCTCTCCTCCTCATCTTTTTCATCCAATGAGCTCACAGTTTTACCAATTTCTTCTTCCATAGACTCCTGCAAAATATTAGTCTCTTCTTGGACAGCGGAGTAGTCCTCAATATATGGTTCAACATAGGCATTAGAAGCATAATTATCATAGCAATATTTAAGTATGGCAAAATTTTCAGATTTGTAAAGAGTAGCATCATACTTTCCAATCAAAGAAGCAATTTCGTAAGCACCCTTAAAAGCAACAAATTCTTCAATTTGTTGAACATCATTGTAATTACAAACACCCTTAGCATACGAAGATACGATTCCATTATCACTAAACGCACATTGATAAGGAAGGTGTTTCTTAGGGTATTCAGAACAACAAGTAAAATCATATATTTCACATAAATTCCAAGCATAGCATTGCAAACGATGAATTTAACCTAGTAAAAGTTTCCCTTTTTCAGATATACGGTGTCGCACATAACAAGCGTGCTCATCTAAAGATTTTCCCTCAACTAACATAGTTGGGGTTTCAGCACGAGCACATAGGGATCGAAGATGATCCAAGTAATAAGCTTCAGGAGTGTGATTGATTTTGAATGGTTCTTCAACCATTGGTTCAGTAGGTACAACTGATTTTTTTTGGTATTTTGCGTTTCCTACCCATAACTAAAGATAGAAAACAACTAATAATAGAAAATAAAAAAAATACTTAGTGATAAAGCAAACAAGCACACACAAGAATATTCACCCCACGCCGGCGCCAGAAAAAGGTCTTGATAACCCACAAGTATAGGGGATCAATTGTAGCCTCTTTCGATAAGTAAGAGTGTCGAACCGAACAAGGAGCTAAAGGTAGAACAAATATTCCCTCAAGTTCTATCGACCACCAATACAACTCTACGCACGCTTGACGTTCGCTTTACCTAGAACAAGTATGAAACTAGAAGTACTTTGTAGGTGTTGTTGGATAGGTTTGCAAGATAATAAAGATTACGTAAATAAAAAGTAGGGGCTGTTTAGGTAAAGACACAACTAAGTTAGTTTTAGTAAAGAGCTTTTCGTTACGAGAAAGTTATTTGTCCCTAGGCAATCGATAACTAGACCGGTAATCATTATTGCAATTTTATATGAGGGAGAGGCATAAGCTAACATACTTTCTCTACTTGCATCATATGCACTTATGATTGGAACTCTAGCAAGCATCCGCAACTACTAAAGATCATTAAGGTAAAATTCAACCATAGCATTAAATTATCAAGTCCTCTTTATCCCATACGCAAACAACCTACTTACTCGGGTCTGAGCTTCTGTCACTTACGCCACCCACCATAAGCAAATCATGAACATATTGCAAACCCTACATCGGGAATCCCTCACGCTTGCGCGACACGGAGAGCACCATAGGACAGCACCAATAATAAAACATGCAACTCAAAACCAATCACGATCATCAAATTACCCATAGGACAAAATGGATCTACTCAAACATCATAGGATAACCATACATCATTGGGGAATAATATATAGCGTTGAGCACCATGTTTAAGTAGAGATTACAGTGGGTAAGAGAGAGGTTACACCGCTGCATAGAGGGGGGAAGAGTTGGTGATGATGGCGGTGAAGTTGTTGGTGAAGATTGCGGTGATGATAATGGCCCCCGGTGGCACTCCAGTGCCACCGGAAGCGAGGGGGAGAGGTCCCCCCTTCTTCTTCTTCCTTGACCTCCTCCCTAGAGGGGAGAAGGGTTTCCCCTCTGGTCCTTGGTCTCCATGGCATGGGAGGGGCGAGAGCCCCTCCGAGGTTGGATCTGTCTCTCTGTCTCTCTCTGTTTCCGCGTTCTGTTCTGCTGCCCTTTCACCGTTTCGTGTATATATGGAGATTCGTAACTCCGATTGGACTAAAATCTTTGCTGTGATTTTCCCCAAAAATTAGCTTTCTTCTGGCCGAAGAAGGGCATCAACCGCTTTACGAGGAGCCCACGAGGATCAGGGGCGCGCCCAAGGGGTGGGGCGCCCCCTGCCTCATGCCTCCCTTGGGCACCATCTCACGTGGATTTTTCTACCGAAATTCTCCAAATATTCCAAAAATATTCTCCATCCGTTTTTATCCCGTTTGGATTCCGTTTGATAAGGGGTTTTTGCGAAACATAAAACATGCAACAAACAGGAACTGGCACTAGGCACTGGATCAATATGTTAGTCCCAAAAATAGTATAAAAAGTTGCCAAAAGTGTATGAAGTTGAATAATATTGGCATGGAACAATAAAAAAATATAGATAGGATGGAGACGTATCACGCGACTGTTGAGGGATTTGACAGGATCGCCCGGGCCCGCGCGCCAGCCACTCGGAAGTTGGCCTTTAAAAGTGATGAGGCCGAGGCGCTTGCACTATGCACGTCCATTCTCCTTCTTCTCCCTCAATCTGTCCACCGCATCCGGCTCCTTCGCTCTTGACGCTGCCGCTCCGCCACCATGGGGAAGGAAAGACGGCGACACTGGAACACGTGAAGGCAACGGGGGAGGCAAAAGGCAAGAAGACGAATCAAGGGTCGCCATCGCAGTCGGGGTTGCCGTCGGGTTGGATCCAGGGTGATTGGATCCGATCCTCGATTCGGCAGGAAGATTTAGATGAGCTGGCTGAGTCCGGGCTGATCGTCCATAAAGCTGTGCGGTTGCCGGAAGGGGAGACGGAGCCGCAGCCACGACCGGGTGAGTGTGTTCTGCTCGCCCCCCATGTCGACCGCGGTTTCTCGCTTCCTCCGCACCCTTTTTTCCGGGGTTTCTTGAATTTCTTCGGGGCCCAACTCCATCATTTTTCTCCCAACACCATCACATATCTTGCCGCATTCGTGTCCATGTGCGAGAATTTCTTGGGGTGTCGACCGCACTGGGGTCTTTTCAAGCACATTTTCACCATCCGCTCCCAAATGGTGAAGAAAGCAAATTCGACGGACGAGAAAACCCACATTATCCAGATGTGTGGGGGTCTGGGTATCCAGAAGAGGAAGAGAAGCTCTTTCCCTTCGATGGCTCTTCCTGAGTCGGTCACAGGCTGGCAGTCGACCTGGTTCTACTGCCACGACATCGTGACCCCAGGCCAGTCGACTGGACTTCCCGCTTTCTCCTTCGATCGTGTTTAGACTCCCTCCCCGTTGAAAGTGACCGCCGCAGAGAAGGCGGACATAGCAATGCTGGTCAATAGGGTGGTCCAGCTGACCAACCACGGCGTCACCGGCATGGATTTGTTGGAGGTATTCCTTAGTCGGCGCATCCAACCGCTCTAGGCTCATGACCACTCTATGTGGATGTATTCCAGAGCCGGCGACACCGCTCGGGTTCATCCAGAGGAGGTGCCGGCCAAAACAGTGGCCCAATGGTTGAGGAGTATTACGGGAAACAAGGACAACCCCAGGGGCGCCAAGAGAGTCGATCCTTTCAGCAACAGTAATCAGCCAGACAAGGTTCAACCGCTACAACCGATTACACTTGGTACTTTTTCTGATTGTTTTTGAATCTGACTGATTTCCGCTCGACTTCTTGTCTTTTAGATTTATACAGAGATGTACTCGATGCCCAATGGTGAACAATCTCTGGAATAGGATCATGAGGGCGAGGACAATGCGGAAGAGAGTAGTGATTGGGAATCGCCGGATGATGATGATGAAGACGGGAGTGATGAATTAGACGATGAAGAGGTAGTCGACTCACCTCCTCGTTCAAAACATTGATCCAAGCAGCACCATGATCCGGCGCGCAGGCGTGGCAAGACTGTGGCCTCGAGCGCTCAAGCACAGAAGTGCACTCGGTCTTCAACTCCGGAGCTGGCGGAGAAAGTCACCAAGCAGCCCAATTTCAACCCCTCAAAGGCTCGGAAGACCTTGCCTAATATTAAGATGGATGTCCTTGTTGCCTCTGGGTAAATGTTCTTTCCGTGTTTTCTTGATTGGATTGATTCTTCTGTTCTGACCAAGTGGATGGTGAACTTTTCCAGCCCAGCCTCTACCGTGACTGATATGGATATCGACAAGGCCCCAGACGACGAGGAAACCGATGACGCGGCTACCTCCAAAGCTAGTAAGTCCACTCGACTCGGATTTATTCTGTCGATTGGATTGTTCGTCGGTTGAATCTCTGATGTTTTCTGTTTGTTGCAGCTCCATGAGACGTTGTCGTGCTTCCAGATGATGAAGAAGAAGTGCCTCTAAGGGAAAGGAGGAGGAGGAACAAGGGATCGAGCGGGAAAGCACCTGAGGTTCAGGTTCCTCAGCCGACACTGGTGCCTGGGATAGAGGTCGAGCGATCTACAGATCCGGCTCGCACCAACATCACTTTTGCTATCCCGCTGTTGACTGGTTGCCCATCAGGGTTGGCTGTTCAGACCCCTGCTGCTCCAATACAACTCCAGTGTCAGACCCAGCGGCTGCTTCGACTGCCCTGCCATCATCGCTTTTCATTGTGTACCAAACTCCAGACGACCTACCGAGTGCCGCCAGGAAGCTCTTCTTTGGTTGAATCTTGTGGTAGGGCAGATGAAAGTGGTGCATGAGGCCAGTTAGGTGGCCTACAACGCTGGCGCTGCTCTGCAAACCAATGTCCAGGTTAGTTGATTTCCGACTGATCTTATTTCTCATCCGATCACCCACTAGGGTTTGTCTGCCTTAAAGTTGTATAGGTCTTCTACTTGAGTCGACTTGGATTGAGTCGATTGAGTTTTTGAACTAGTGGGGGCACGCTGAGTGCACCCACTGTGTGTAGTCCCTGAGACCATAATTGACTGCGGGCAGTCGGCTGTGGTTTGAGAATCGAAATTTTCTCACTCGGCCTGGGCGGACCTTGCCGAGTGAAACCTGAACCAGTGGGGGCACGCTAAGTGCACACACTAGGTGTAGTCCCCGAGATTGTGGTCGACTCTGGGTAGTCGACTATGGTCTGAGAACAACTTTCTTCGCTTTTTTTACAACTCGAGCTGGGCAGACCATGCCGAGAGTTGAATCAAACCAGTGGGGGCACGCTAAGTGCACCCAGTGGGTGTAGTCCCCAAGACTACCGTTGAATGTTTGATTCAGTGGTAGTCTTAGAGTAACTTTCACTGTGATGTTCTTTTGTTTCTGTCGACTGATATGTCTTATACGTTGACTGCAGAAATCTTATGATCTTCGGGCTCAACTTTCTACACTAAACAAGTAGCAAATCAGCCTCAACCTTGATCTGGAACTGTCCAAGAAGAACCGCAAGACTGCTCGTGACGAAGTAGCTGCCATGGGAGGTAAGCAATCGTCAATTGTCCGTCTTACGACTGGCACTTTTCCGTGTGTTTTTTAGTTACTTTGAACCGGGTGACTTCACTCGAATAGATGTGTGTAGTGAAAACTGTCAACTCCAAGCTCGTCTGAAGAATGTTGTTTCTTTAGAGAAAATGAAGCAGGCTCTGGAGAAGAAGGATCTGGATCTTGCTGCTGCCCAGAAGGAGGCACGAGAGAAAACGACACTTGCTGACAAGAAGCTTGCTTCAGTCGGCAAGTTAGAAGAAGAGAACTCCAAACTGAAGACTGTTGTCGCTGATGCCAATCGGGAGGTCGAGCAACTAAAGAAAGACAAGGACAAGCTGACTGGCGAGATTGGAAACCTCAAGGCTAAGAAGGGTGAGTTAGAATCTTATCTGGGCCAGCTTGCTGTAAAACTGGTCTTAAAGCTTGAAGGTATTGCTATTCGACTGACTTGTTGTTGTTGATTGATATATCTTACTATATTGTCGACTCACTATTTACTCAACCGCGCAGAACTTTGTCAGGACTTTGAAGCAGAAACTGGGCGGGTCAAGACGGATCTCGATCCCATAAACTGTCAAGTCAATATGACATCGCGATGAATGTGCTGCGGTTGGAATCCCACATGGACAACGCAGTTGCTTATCTTGCCCGTCTGAAGGCGGCAATGACTCGGGTTGATGCTGAACTCTGGCCTCAGGCGGAACTGTCTCAAGACCTCGAGTCTCTGATGGCTCGACTGAATCAAATTCCTGACCGAGTGCAAGAATGGAAGAAGTCATCTGCTCACTGCAACGCTGATGTCGCCCTGTCACTGGTCCGAGTGCACTGCAAGGATGTCAAAGAATACAAGCTGGCGGGGCTCAAGGTTCTCAACATCAAAATGCACACCTTCCAGTCCTTCATGGATACTTTCCTTGATGCCGCCACTCACATCGCAGACAACATAGACCTTGATAGTTTCTGCGATCCAGCCAGTCCTTCCCCTGACGAGTGATCAAAAAACATTATGCTTCACCTTTATTTGCCTCGGAATGCCGAGTGATCGTGTAATCGTTAAACTCCTTAAGGCTTGATGTCCGAGTACTTTAATTCATGGTCTGGAACCTTAGGATTTATCTGAACTTGGTTTATCTCTGAATATGCTTGTGTTTGCCTTTGAGTGGAACTTGTTCTTCACTCGGAGTAGTCTTTGAACTTGTGCTGCAGCTCTGAGGGGAAGGTCACAATCGACCTGCACCTCATCGTCCTTGCGGATCAGGATGGAGCACATGTTGTACTTGTGGCGCAGCTCTGAGGAGAAGATCGCAGTCGACCTGCACCTCGTCGTCCTTGCAGATCAGGATGGAGCGCACGTTGTACTTGTGGCACAGCTCTGAGGAGAGGGTCGTAGTCGACCTGCACCTCGTCGTCCTTGCAGATCAGGATGGAGCGCATGTTGTATTTGTGGCGCAGCTCCGAAGAGAAGGTTGCAGTCGACCTGCACCTCGTCGTCCTTGCGGATAGGGATGTGTTTCAAACTTAGGCGAGTGATGGACTACAGCTAAGCCTCCGAGTGAGAGGATTGCTCACCACTCGATTGGATTTTCAAACTTAGGCGAGTACTGGACCACAGCTAAGCCCCCAAGTGTGAGTGTTGTTCACCACTCGGTAGGATTTTTCAAACTTAGGCGAGTACTGGACTGCAGCTAAGCCCCCGAGTGTGAGGGTCGCTCACCACTCGATAGGATTTTTTTAAAACTTAGGCGAGTACTGGACTGCAGCTAAGCCCCCGAGTGTGAGTGAGGGAGTCCTGGATTAGGGGGTGTCCGGATAGCCGGACTATAACCTCTGGCCGGACTCTTGGACTATGAAGATACAAGATTGAAGACTTCGTCCCGTGTCCAGATGGGACTTTCCTTGGCGTGGAAGGCAGCTTGGCAATATGGATATGTAGATCTCCTCCTTTGTAACCGACCTTGTGTAACCCTAACCCTCTTCGGTGTCGATATAAACCGGAGGGTTTTAGTTCGTAGGACACAACAACTACGACAACAATCATACCATAGGCTAGCTTCTAGGGTTTAGCCTCTCTGATCTCGTGGTAGATCTACTCTTGTACTACCCATATCATCAATATTAATCAAGCAGGACGTAGGGTTTTATCTCCATCAAGAGGGCTTGAACCTAGGTAAAACATTGTGTCCCCTGCCTCCTGTTACCATCCAGCCTAGACGCACAGTTCGGGACCCTCTACCCGAGATCCGCCGGTTTTGACACCGACATTGGTGCTTTCATTGAGAGTTCCTCTATGCCGTCGCCAGAAGGAAGGATGTCTCGTCTCGTCTTTAAAGACAGTACTACTGCCGAGGGAGCTTTGGCTATCGGCCAACCTCTCCGGCTAGGAGGTTTCATCATGACCGCCTGTTCGGCCGCCACGCTGATGATGACTTCTCGGGTCATCCAAAACAGCCTCCACGTCAAATCGGCACTCGCCGAACAGATGGATCCAATAGAGCTCGCCTCCTTAAACGAGCTCTTAGATCGCATCGCTGCCCTGGGAGTCGCTATGGACTATGATCGGATTGGGCTTAAACCCGATCAAAGGGAGATTAAATCTTCGCCGGTCACCCATCATATTGCAGTGGTGGAGGAACAATCCAGCGACCTTTCCTCCATCTTGAGGACCAACTATGTCCGGATTCCCGAGCTCTCTGAGCTGGACGCCCGTTCACAGGAGGACAACACCCAATCCCTGAACTTAGAGTCAGGCAGCGGGCCAGGGTTATCGGGTTACACCCCGGAATCGGAACTTTCAAAATTGGAAATTCCTCGCCCCCTGGATCCCAGATCAGGTGAGGGTTCGGATTCAATTCCACCCACCCACCCAAACATAAGTGGTCTTTCCCACATCAGGCAAGAGCCCCAGGAAACAGTACATCACTACTGGGCCAGATTCCTCCTTGCGATGAACAAGGTTAAGGACTGTCGCGAGGAAGACGCAATCTTATTTTTCCGCAATAATTGCACGAACAAGGGAATCCTTAACGCCATAAATAGCCGTGAGATAACACGCTTCACTGACTTGGCGTCCATAGTATGAAAGTACTGTGCGATGGAAAGTGCCTGGAAAACCGAAACAGACTTTTGGGATAATCCGGCCCTGAACACAAACCCAGTCCGAAATAAAAGGGTGCATTATCACAATACACTCGGGTTAACTACCAAAAAGCAAAAGCCCTCTACGGGGCAAGGAACCGTACTGGAGGGATGGCTCAACGGACCCTGCAAAATTCACAGTACAATGGATGCAACACCGATGCACAGCCTTAGAGCATGTTGGATACTCCGGCAGGTGGCCAAAAGTGGTGATGATCTACTCCTCCCAAATACCACAGAGCACCATCCCATGGACAACAATACGGTGTTAACGGTCTTTGAGACCTTCGCGTCAAATAATAGATGCAAGCGAACACTCCACAGCATGGCCGAAATCTGCCACATAGCAGCAATAAATCCTTGGAGTGACACGGCTATTACCTTCAATGCCAGTGACGAACCTAAATTCCGAACAGCCCGAGCACCAGCCGCACTGGTCCTCAGTCCAATCGTGGACGGCTTTCGACTCACCAAGGTACTCATGGACGGCGGCAGCGGATTAAACCTTATCTATGAGGAAACTCTTCAAAAGATGGAAATAGACTGGAGCCGCATTGGGCAAAGTAGCACAACCTTTAGAGGAATCATCCCGAGTCGGGAAGCACACAGTGCTGGGAAAATCACACTAGATGTGGTATTCGGCACGCCGGATAATTACAGGTCCAAAGAAATTACATTCACAGTGGCCCCGTTCAGCAGTGGTTATCACGCTCTTTTAGGACGGGAGGCATTCACAATCTTCCAAGCCGTACCACATTACGCGTACAAGAAGCTCAAAATGCCCGGGCCCAACAAAATCATCACTCTCGCCAGCGATCCAGACACAGCACTCCGTGCCAAAAACAAAACAGTCGCATTGGCCCTCGAGGCATTATCTGAAGCCCTCTCGGCCGAGGAATTAACTACGCTACGCTCCACAGTGGACAGGGACGACGTGATACTAGACAAGAGATCCAAGTCCACCTCTTTTAAACCAGCGGATGAAATAGTCAAATTCCAAGTCCACCCAACGGACCCTACAAAAACAGCCTCCATCGGGGCATAGCTAAGCCCCGCTGTGGACGCCGCACTATGGGAGTTCCTGTGCGAGAACTGGGACATATTCGCCTGGCATCCCTCAGACATGCCAGGAATCCCACGTAGGCTGGCCGAGCATAGCCTCAATATCCTAAAGGGATTCAAGCCGGTCAAGCAAGCTCTTCGGCGTTTCTCTGAACCTAAGAGACAGGCCATGGGAGAGGAACTAGCCAAGTTATTGGAGGCCGGATTCATCAAAGAAATAAAACACCCGGAGTGGCTAGCAAACCTGGTGATGGTACAAAAGAAGGAAAAATACTAGCGCCTTTGTGTCGACTTCAAAGACCTTAATAAAGCTTGCCCAAAGGATCCCTTCCCCCTCCCACGCATCGATCAAATCATTGATGCTACCGCAGGACACGAGTGATTGTGTTTCCTTGAAGCATACTACGGTTACCACCAAATCAAGATGGCGGAGTCCGACCAAGCCGCAACGGCATTCATCACGCCATACGGCCCCTTCTGTTTTAACACAATGCCTTTTGGGCTCAAAAACGCTGGCGCAACATATCAGCGCATGATTCAGACATGTCTAGAGAAACAAATCGGCAAAACAGTAGAGGCATACGTAGACGATGTGGTTGTCAAAACCAAACACGTCGACTCTTTGATAGACGACTTGAGGATCACATTCAACAACCTCCGAACATATGACATCAAGCTCAATCCGGAAAAATGCGTTTTTGGCGTACCAGCCGGAAAGCTCCTGGGATTCATTGTCTCCAGTAGAGGTATTGAAGCTAGTCCGGCCAAAATCTGAGTGTTGTCACAGTTGGCTACTGAGGGAGTCCTGGATTAGGGGGTGTTCGGGTAGCCGGACTATACCTTCAGCCGGACTCCAGGACTATGAAGATACAAGATTGAAGACTTCGTCCTGTGTCCGGATGGGACTTTCCTTGGCGTGGAAGGCAAGCTTGGCGATGCGGATATTCAAGATCTCCTACCATTGTAACCGACTTTGTGTAACCCTAACCCTCTCCGGTGTCTATATAAACCGAAGGGTTTTAGTCCGTAGGACAACTTCATCATACAACAATCATACCATAGGCTAGCTTTTAGGGTTTAGCCTCCTTGATCTCGTGGTAGATCTACTCTTGTACTACCCATATCATCAATATTAATCAAGCAGGATGTAGGGTTTTACCTCCATCAAGAGGGCCCGAACCTGGGTAAAACATCGTGTTCCTTGCCTCCTGTTACCATCCGGCCTAGACACACAGTTCGGGACCCCCTACCCGAGATCCGCCGGTTTTGACACCGACATTGGTGCTTTCATTGAGAGTTCCTCTGTGTCGTCGCCGTCAGGCTTGATGGCTCCTACGATCATCAATAGCGATACAGTCCAGGGTGAGACCTTCCTCCCCAGACAGATCTTCGTCTTCGGCGGCTTCGCACTGCGGGCCAATTCACTTGGCCACCTTGAGCAGATCGAAAGCTACGCCCCTGGCCATCAGGTCAGGTTTGGAAGCCTAAACTACACGGCTGACATCCGCGGGGACTTGATCTTCGACGGATTCGAGCGACAGCCAAGCGCGCCGCACTGTCTCGATGGGCATGATATAGCTCTGCCACCGAACACGCATCGGTTTCGACCACTGATTCGGAGCCTACTGCGTCGATCGAGGATCAGCGGTTGGACGCTGCCTCAGGGGCTGCGATCTCAGAGGCGATCGAGCCGAACTCCAGCCCCGTACTCCGCATGGCCCGTGACTCCGAGGAGCCGGATTCCTCTCCAAACTCCGAGCCCCCCGCGCCCCTGCCGATCGAATTCGATTGGGCGCCGATAATGGAGTTCACCGCCGCGGACATCTTTCAGCACTCGCCCTTCGGCGACATCCTGAATTCTCTAAAGTCTCTCTCTCTTTATCAGAAGAGCCCTGGCCGGACTATGGTCAGCAAGGTTGGGATACGGACGACGAAGAAATTCAAAACCCACCCACCACCCATTTCGTAGCCACTGTCGACGACTTAACCGACATGCTTGACTTCGACTCCGAAGACATCGACGGCATGGACGACGATGCAGGAAACGAACAAGAACCAGCACCTGTAGGGCGCTGGAAGGCCACCTCGTCATATGACATATATATGGTGGACACTCCAAAGGATGGAGATGGCGATGGAACAGCGGGGGACGATACCTCTAAGAAACAGCCCAAGCGCCAGCGTGAGCGGCGCCGCTCTAAATCCTGCCAAAGCAAAAACGGTGATTCCGGCACGGGAGATAATACTACTCCGGATAGCGCCGAAGAACACCCCCTCCAGCAAGACTTAGCATAGGAGGACAGAGAAGCCAGCCCGCACGAGAGGGCGGCGGACCAAGAGGTTGAGGACGATAATTATACGCCTCCCTCCGAAGATGAGGCAAGCCTCGATGACGACGAGTTCGTCGTGTCAGAGGATCTCGCCGAACAAGAGCGTTTTAAACGCAGGCTTATGGCCACGGCAAGCAGCCTCAAGAAAAGGCAGCAACAACTTAGAGCTGATCAGCATTTGCTAGCTGACAGATGGACTGAAGTCCTTGCAGCCGAAGAGTATGAACTCGAACGCCCCTCCAAGAGTTACCCAAAGCGCAGGCTGCTACCCCGACTAGAGGAGGAAGCACCTACATCACCAACGCATGACATGGCCGACCGGCCACCTCGTGGCCGCGACAGAGAGGCCTCTCGGCCCTCCACTCAAGCCATGCCCCGGTGTCAAGCATACTAAGGCACGGGAAAATGCACCCGACCTGCGCGACATACTAGAGGACAAGGCAAGGCAAACAAGATCGATCTACGGATTGCGCAGGCACCCCACGACACGTGACGGTGATCGTCACTCCGGACGTAATGAATCCGGCCGGCCCGAACTCAACCGACAAAGCTCCTTCAAGCTGCGTCGTGATATAGCCCAATACAGAGGCACCGCACACCCACTATGCTTCATAGATGAAGTAATGGATCATAAAATCCCTGAGGGCTTCAAACCCGTAAACATCGAATCATACGATGGCACAACAGATCCTGCAGTATGGATCGAGGATTATCTCCTTCATATCCACATGGCCTGCGGTGATGATCTACACGCCATCAAATACCTCCCACTCAAACTTAAGGGACCGGCCCGGCATTGGCTTAACAGCTTGCCAACAGACTCAATCGGTTCTTGGGAGGACCTGGAAGCCGCATTCCTTGACAACTTCCAGGCACTTATGTGCGGCCACCGGACGCCGATGACCTAAGCCACATAATTCAGCAGCCAGAGGAATCGGCCAGGAAATTCTGGACACGGTTCCTAACAAAGAAAAACCAGATAGTCGACTGTCCATACGCAGAGGCCTTAGCGGCCTTCAAGCATAATATCCGTGATGAGTGGCTTGCCCGGCACCTGGGACAGGAAAAGCCAAAATCTATGGCAGCCCTCACGACACTCATGACCCGCTTTTGCGCGGGAGAAGACAGCTGGCTAGCTCGCAGCAACAATTTAACCGAGAACCCTGGTAATTCGAATACCAAGGACAAAAGCGACAGGTCACGTCGGAACAAACAAAAGCGCCACATTAACAGCGACAACAACGAGGATATGGCAGTTAATGCCGGATTCCGAGGCTACAAATCCGGTCAACGGAAAAATCCATTCAAAAGAAATACTCAGGTCCCGTCCAGTTTGGACCGAATACTCGACCGCTTGTGCCAGATACATGGCACCCCCGAAAAGCCAGCCAATCACACCAACAGGGACTGTTGGGTGTTCAAGCAGGCAGGCAAGTTAAGAGCAGAAAACAAAGACAAGGGGCTGCATTGCGACGATGAGGAGGAGCCCAGGCCGCCGAATAACAGTGGACAGAAGGGATTTCCCTCGCAAGTGCGGACGGTGAACATGATATACGCAACCCACATCCCCAAGAGGGAGCGAAAGCATGCGTTATGGGAAGTATATGCGATAGAGCCAGTCGCCCCAAAGTTCAACCCATGGTCCTCCTGCCCGATCACCTTTGATCGAAGGGACCACCCCACTAGCATCCGCCACGGCGGCTTCGCCGCATTGGTTCTAGACCCAATCATTGACGGATTTCATCTCACAAGAGTCCCCATGGACGGCGGCAGCAGCCTAAACCTGCTTTACCAGGATACAGTGCGAAAAATGGGCATAGATCCCTCAAGGATCAAGCCCACCAAAACGACCTTTAAAGGCGTCATACCAGGTGTAGAAGCCAACTGTACAGGCTCAGTCACACTGGAAGTGGTCTTCGGATCTCGGGATAACTTCCGAAGCGAGGAGTTAATCTTCGACATAGTCCCGTTCCGTAGTGGCTATCACGCACTGCTCGGGCGAACCGCATTCGCAAAATTCAACGCGGTACCGCACTATGCATACCTCAAGCTCAAGATGCCAGGCCCTAGAGGAGTAATCACGGTTAATGGGAACATCGAACGCTCCCTCCGAACGGAGGAGCACACGGCAGCGCTCGCAGCAGAAGTACAAAGCAGCCTCTCTAGGCAGTTCTCTAGTTCGGCCTTCAAAAAGCCGGACACTGCCAAGCGCGCACGGAGTACCCTACAACAAGACCGCCTGGCACGTTCTGAGCTAGCGTAGCAATGCGGCCCCAACCCTAGCCCTCGCGGTATAGCGAAACCAGTGCTTCGCGTACATAACTACGCTCTTGAAATACCATGGGCACAGGGGAAGGGGCACTATCACGGCACGCCCGAAATACGGCTTAAACCGCACCAGGGGCTGCCAGATTCCTTTTTTTTCTTTTTTTCTCTTACTCTCAGGACTCCATACTTCGGATGACCCGTTCGGCAATTCAACTGCCGCACAAACGATGCAAGATCCAGGAAAGCAGACAAGCCACGCCGCATTATGGAACTCCCAGGTGGTCTCTATTGCGAGCAGTATACCTGTTTTTTAATACAATTCCGCGGCCTGCCCCTGGCCAGGACATGTTAAATAGTCCAATTTCTTTTGCTTATCGCACTATTTGTATCGTTCCGCTTTCATAGCAGCCTTTCTATAAACAAGGTATAGCTTTTTGTCTATTTTTGCATTATCCCATTTTTATATATATGTTTATTAATAACATGCTGCATCCGTACACTGTTGTACGGCAAAATACGCCAGTGGCTTCAGTACCCATCAATATGGCGTGAGAAGTCCGTGCACTTTCACAAGTGCGGCACCCCGAACTTATAGCACTATATGCATCGGCTCCGAATCATGATTTGGGTCAATAGTTGGGTTTGCCCGGCTCCTATGTTTTGGTGCCTTACGTTCCGCTATATCGGCTAAGGTAGCACTAGGAGAACTACTGCGATTGTGAAGCACCTCAGTAGAGAAAGCTAAAACTGACTGTCATGATGAGGCAAGAGACCGGTCGCTGTTCGAGAGGTTTTTCGAGTCCTTAAAGACTTATGCCGCTTCGAGCGAGGAACCGGCTTTGTCCGGCCAAGGCGTGGATAGCGCCCCGAACTCGGTCTTCCGAATACTAGGGGCTTCGCCGAAATTTAAAATTATAGAGTTCTATGGCTAAGTGAGAGTGTTCAAGCATTATAGTCCGATTGCCTTGTTCGTTGTGCCGAGCGCCTCCCTCGACGGACCCAATCATGGGAAAAAGAGCGCTCAGGTTTATCCCAAACACCCCAACACTAGTGGCATGGGGGCAGAAGCCGACGACTGGCCATCTCTCAATTTTTTGATAAACGGCCGCACAGAAAGTAATATTTTAAATTCAAGCATTGCTTAGCGCATATGAACAAGTTTTCAGCGCACAGGATAACACGAGCGAGTTCATTCAAAAATTACATCCATGGTACATTCATCCGCCATAAGGCGGGCACCAGCCAGAACATCCTTGTAATAGTTCTCGGGCTTGCGATGCTCCTTCCCCGGCGACGGCTCGTCCCTCACAAGCTTCTCGCCGTCCAGCTTACCCTAGTGCACCTTTGCACGGGCAAGGTCCCTACGGGCACCTTCGATGCAGACGGAGCGCTTGATGACCTCGAGCCTTAGAAAAGCCTCCACCAGCCGCCGCACCAGTCCAAAGTAGCTCCCAGGCAGGGCCTCTCCAGGCCACAGCCGAACTATGAAGCCCTTCAGGGCCTGTTCGGCCGCCTTGTGGAGCTCGACCAGCTGCTTCAGCTGGTCGCTCAAGGGCACAGGGTGTCCGGCCTCAGCGTACTGAGACCAGAATACCTTCTCCATCGAGCTGCCTTCCTCGGCTCAGTAGAATGCGGCGGCATCGGATACGCTGCGGGGAAGATCTGTGAATGCCCCTGGAGAGCTCCAGATTCGGGTAAGTAACAAGTAGTTTACTTTTATATGTCTGCTTTGCATAGAGAATGCCTTACCCGCCGCTATCTTCTTCACCGCATCCAATTCTTGGAGGGCCTTCTAGGTTTCGGCCTTGGCAGATTCGGCAGTTTTAAGGGCCGCAGCAAGCTCGGACGCTCGCGTCTTCGAGTCGAGCTCCAAACTCTCATGTTTTTTCATGAGAGCCTGAAGCTCTTGCTGCACCTCACCGACCTGCGCCTCAAATTTCTCCCGCTCGGTGCGCTCCGTGGCCGCTCTCTTCTTGGCCTCGAACAGTGCCTGCTTAAGGGTCGCCACCTCAGTTGTGGCCCCTACAATAAGCAGTATAGTCCTGTCATTTTTTGCAATTGCGTCCTCTTATAGGCATTTTTTCTATAAGGTATCTCTTACCTTCTTTCTCCTCGAGCTGCCGTTTGGCAAGGCCGATCTCTTGCTCGGTCCGCTCGAGGCCCTGCTTCAGGGCACCCACCTCCGCAGTTAGTGCGGCGGTGGCCAGCAGCGAAGCCTGCATACATATATTGACTCTTTCTAGTTAGACTCCTGCGATATTTAATAGATCCTCTATTCGGCTTTTCTTTCCGAACGCCAAACAGAGCATCAGGGGCTACTGTCTATGCGGTAATATTTTTACATATTTTTACTTACCTCGAAGCCTGTTAGAAGGCTAGCACAAGCTTCAGTAAGTCCGCTTTTGGCGGACCGAACCTTCTGGATCACCGTACTCATGATGGTACGGTGCTCCTCGTCGATGGAGGCGCCCTTAAGCACCTCCAGCAGATTGTCCGGCGCCTCCGGTTGGACGGAGGACGCCGGCTCAATAGGCTTGCTCCTCTTGGCAGGAGTTCGCCTGCCGCGGTCCGGAACCGTTGATGATTCTGGCGCGGTGTCCAGCTTAAAGCCGGACTTGGAGCCCTGGGGGGTCTTGTCCCCTTTACTCCTGGAGTCCGGGAGGTTGCCTTGCGGCTCCTCCTGGACCACCTCCTCTTGCCCCGGAGCTTGTCGCGACGCCACTTCGGCGTCATCCGCAGCACAGGGGGAGGCAGCAGGTGGAACTGAATTCACGTCCGATGAATCCAGGGAGCCGCTCGACGACTCGTCGAGCCCGTCCTTGGGCGGGCTGCATGATTATATTCGACATTAGGGAAAGCTATGCAACAAAAGGAATATCACGAGTTACTCTGGTATCCGAACACTTATAATTTTGCCGGATGCTTGGCCCTGTCCGGCCACTCCTCTTCGTCCTCGTCGGCGTCGGGGGCGTAGTCCGGCAGAGGGGTTTTCCTCTTCTTGGACCCCTCGGCCTCCCCTACTGGGGTGGCCTTCCTCTTCTTTCATCCCCCACTAGGTTTCTTCTTCCTCCTCCTCATCTTCACGGGAGGAGTGCATCTCGGACTCATCGGGCGACGAGTCCGACACCACCATATGCCGGGAACTCTTTTGAGTCCCCGTGGCCTTCTTCTTCTTGGCCTTCTTCTCTGGCACCACATAAGGTGCCGGAACCAGCAGCTTCACTAGGAGAGCAGGGGCTGGGTCTTCGGGCAAGGGAGCCGGACAGTTAATCATTCCGGACTTCGCCTGCCAATCCTGTCAAAGGTGAGGGAGTTTAGATCCCGCATAGAGTCAAACTATGAAGAAAACTTAACATCCTGTAAAAGATGAAAATATTTTACCTCGCCAGCAAGACGCTGCGAGCTGAATCCGCGGTCTTCAGAGGCGGATGTGGGAGCCTCGGCGCCTTTGGTTAGCCCCTTCCAGACATCTTCATACATCGTGTCGAAGAGCCTGCTCAGAGTTCGGTGCTGCGCCGGGTTGAACTCCCACAAATTGAAGTCCCGTTCTTGACACGGAAGGATCCGGCGGACGAGCATGACCTGGACTATGTTGACAAGCTTGAGCTGCTTGTTCACCAGGGACTGGATGCATTTTTGCAGTCCGGTCACCTCTTCTTCGTCGCCCGACGACAAGCCCGTCTCCTTCTAGGACGTGAGCCGCGTAGGGGGTCCGGATCGGAATTCAGGGGCTGCGATCCACTTCGGATCGCGTGGCTCGGTGATGTAAAACCACCCTGACTGCCACCCCTTCAAGGTCTCCACAAAGGAGCCCTGGAGCCATAGGACATTGGCTATTTTTCCCGCCATGGCACCTCCGCACTCCACCTGGTTGCCGCGCACCACCTTTGGCTTGACGTTGAAGGTCTTGAGCCAGAGGCCGAAATGGGGGCGGATGTAGAGGAAAGCCTCGCACACGATGATAAATGCCGAGATATTGAGGATGAAGTTTGGGGCCAGATCATGGAAATCTAGGCCGTAGTAGAACATGAACCCGCGGACAAATGGGTGGAGAGGAAAACCCAGTCCGCGGAGGAAGTGGGGAAGAAATACTACCCTCTCATGGGGCCTTGGGATGGGGAGAAGCTGCCCCTCCTCAGGAAGCTGGTGCGCGATGTCTTTGGACAGGTATCCGGCCTTCCTTAGCCTTTTGACATGGCCCTCCGTGACGGAGGAGACCATCCACTTGCCTCCCGCTCCGGACATTGTTGGAGAAGGTTGAGGTAGGAAGTGCAGGCTTGGGCGCTGGAGCTCGGGTGCGCAGAAGATGGATAGGCAAAGGAGGAAGAAGGCGTAGGTAAAAAGGTGGATCCTTATCCCCTTATATGAGCGGATGCGACTATGCATCCCCACCAGCCTAGTAAAACTCGCTTGCCTCCCAAGCGCCGTGATAGATGGCGCGGTTGGGTTACCCATGTCCGTATTGATGAGAATCCCGTAAATGGGGGACACGATCTCTGCTTTGACAAGACGTGCCAAGGAAACCGCCTCGCAAAACACGCTGAGGTGGAAAAGTGAAAACGATTCGAATAAAGGCTTGGCCGTAATGTGATGTCACGCTGCGGAATACGTCAGCAGATTAGATTTGTGTTAATATTATTCCCTCTATGGCAATACGTGGAAACTTATTTTGCAGAGCCGGACACTACTCTTGGTGTTTACAAACTTATATGAAGAATTTGGAGGACGAACCCACCTTGCAATGCCGAAGACAATCTATGTGCCGGACTCGTCGTCATTGAAGCCTGGTTCAGGGGCTACTGAGGGAGTCCTGGATTAGGGGGTGTTCGGGTAGACGGACTATACCTTCAGCCGGACTCCAGGACTATGAAGATACAAGATTGAAGACTTCGTCCCGTGTCCGGATGGGACTTCCCTTGGCGTGGAAGGCAAGCTTGGTGATGCGGATATTCAAGATCTCCTACCATTGTAACCAACTTTGTGTAACCCTAACCCTCTCCGGTGTCTATATAAACCGGAGGGTTTTAGTCCGTAGGACAACTTCATCATACAACAATCATACCATAGGCTAGCCTTTAGGGTTTAGCCTCCTTGATCTCGTGGTAGATCTACTCTTGTACTACCCATATCATCAATATTAATCAAGCAGGACGTAGGGTTTTACCTCCATCAAGAGGGCCCGAACCTGGGTAAAACATCGTGTTCCTTGCCTCCTGTTACCATCCGGCCTAGACACACAGTTCGGGACCCCCTACCCGAGATCCGCCGGTTTTGACACCGACAGCTACCCAACAGACCTCAAACAAATCTAGAAGCTAACTGGATGTGCGGCGGCTCTAAGCCGCTTTATCTCCCGCTTGGGAGAAAAGGCTTTACCCCTTTATCGCCTCCTTCGGCGCACTAAACAGTTCGAGTGGACGGACGCGGCCACACCCGGATTGGAAGAAATAAAGGCCATTCTAGCAACCAACCCGATCCTGGCCACACCAAACATCGGCGAACCTATGATGTTGTATATTGCGGCAACTCATCAAGTTGTAAGCGTGGTGCTCGTTGTCGAACGGGAAACGGACGGACACAAATTCCCTCTTCAAAAGCCGGTATACTATGTATCCACTGTCCTCACTCCATGCAAATCACGGTACCCGCAGTACCAAAAAGTAGCATATGCGGTATTCATGGCATCACGGAAACTACGACACTACTTTCAAGAGTGTTCGTTTATAGTAGCCTCGGAAGTGCCACTTAATGATATTATCAACAACCGCGACGCTACGGGCCGGATTGCCAAATGGGCCATTGAGCTCCTCCCATTCGACATAACATACAAACCTCGCCGAGCCATTAAATCGCAAGTACTGGCCGACTTCGTCGCCGAATGACGGAGGTCGAACTCCCTAAAGAGTACGGCGCATACTCCAATTGGATCATGCACTTCGACGGTTCTAAAATGCTGGCCGGTCTAGGGGCTGGCGTCGTCCTGACGTCCCCAACCGGAGATACCGTTCGGTACATACTGCAAATATTGTATACAGATTCCAACAATGCAGCCGAATACGAAGCTCTGTTGCATGGTCTTCGGATGGCAGTCTCCATGGGCATTCAATGCCTGGAGGTGTGTGGGGATTCAAACCTCGCAATATCCCAAATAAATGGAGATTTTGATGCCAAAGATCTGAAAGTGGCGGCCTATCGAAATGCCGTCCTCAAAATGCCAGCTCGGTTTGAGGGACTCGAATTTCACCATGTGGCTCGGGAAAAAAATTAGGCGGCGGATATCCTAGCCCGCATCGGCGCAAAACGCGACGCGGTCCCTCCCAACATATTTCTGGAAAGGCTCTTCAAGCCATCCGTAGCATGGGAAGGGGACACCGGTAACAACAGTCCGGACCCGGCCAAAATACCCGATACCGAACTCTCTGACACAATCGGAGGCTCCGCCACCGAAATAACACCTTCAGCTCATGAAATAATGGCCATTATTGCCCCGTGGACAGAACCATTCCTGGCCTACCTAACTAGACAGGAACTTCCGGAGGACCAAAATGAGGCACGCTGCATAGTGCGGTGATCCAAGGCCTACAGGGTCCATGAGGGAGAATTATACAAGAAGAGCACTACCGGAGTCCTTCAAAGGTGCATCTCCGAAGAGGAAGGGCGGAATCTTTTGGCAGAAATTCATGCCGGACTCGGCGGTCATCACGCCGCAGCCCGGGCTCTTGAAGCAAGGCCTTCCGTACAGGATTCTATTGGCCAACGGCCCGGGCAGATGCACAGGACTTGGTCCAACGTTGCGCCGGTTGCCAGCTCTTTGCAAATCAAAGCCACATGCCACCCACCACCCCCCAAACAATCCCCATTACATGGCCCTTCACGGTCTGGGGGCTTGACATGGTTGGACCCCTTAAAGGGGGAACCCACAAGAAAAAAATACTTATTGGTCATGGTGGATAAATTCACCAAATGGATAGAGGCTAAAACAGTTAAAACAGCTGAATCCGGACCGGTGATAGATTTCATATCCGGGGTTGTACACCGTTACGGTATCCCCCACAACATCATCACTGATAACGGCACGAACTTCACGGCCGACGAGGTAAAACTCTGGTGCAGCAAAATGGGCATCAAGCTCGATTATGCTTCAGTCTATCACCCACAAACCAATGGTCAAGTCGAACGAGCAAACGGTCTTATAATGAGCGGCATTAAACCCAGATTAGTGCGTTCCTTAACGGAGTCTGACACGCACTGGGTGGAGGAGCTCGACTCCGTACTCTGGGGGCTGCGGACCACGCCGAATCGTAGTACCGGATATACACCGTTTTTATGGTGTACGGCGCAGAGGCAGTCTTGCCCTGTGACATATTTCATGACTCACCTCGAGTGCGCATGTACGAAGAAAGAGAAGCCGAGCTCGATCGGCAGGACAGTCTGGACACCTTGTAGGAAGATCGCGACGTAGCCAAAGCTCGTTCCGCATTTTGCCAGCAACAGGCTCGCATATACGGAAGTAGAGAAGTACAGGCCAAAACTTATAACGTTGGCGAACTAGTTCTACGCCTACCGGATAAGAAAAAGAACAAGCTCGAGCCCAAATGGGAAGGTCCCTTCATTATCAACCAAGTTCTGACCGGTGGAGCATACCGACTGCGGGATGCATTGACTAGTCGATTCGAGCCGAACCCATGGAACGCAGCGAGGCTCCGAAGATTCTATGCCTAGCACCGGACTCTATGTTAGTCCCCTCCCTTTGTCCATTTTCTGCATATGCATCATCTGTCTTGTTTCCCTTTCTTTCTTTTTCTTATTATTTCTGTAGGCCTTCAAGGGTCACCTTGTGCCTCACTTGTACATTACAGATGCGCTAGCCGCACTCTCCATACCTGGGGGCTTCTTTCACAGAAGCTTAAATTATTTACCTGGGCCTCACGCCCAACACATGTGTTACACTTTCGCATGTACCTTTTTTCACCATTATATGCATCGATATGACTTAAGTTTCGCCAAGCTGGGTTGCCTGGCTCTTGTATTTATGCCCCACGTTCCCGTTAATTCGGCTAGGGCATAAGGGGAGCACCTCTGCGATTGTTACTGCCGGGTCAGCCGGATGTGTACCTCAGACTGGGTGAAGCCAAAAGCTAGCGTTCTTAAGGGAATATTCGGTCGGTGAACAAAAGAGGACTTTTACTTATTATCCATATCTGCCCCCAGATGCTTTTTCTGCGTTTCTTATCGCAGTCCGGACATGCACTTTAGGGCATGCTTACCCAGGGAAAGGAACCCTTAACGGAACTATTCTCCCTGGAAGATGTTTCTTACTACCCATGTAATATAACATAACTAGTTGGGCACTTGTCTGATAAAGCACTAATGACCCCTACGCCTGGTCTCCACGCATACCCCAGTTCTTATATAACTGAGCGGGTATTCGGATTCACTCCGGACTATCGGGCCCGGAGGTTGAAGCGAAAAAGTCCGCAACGACAAATGATCTACAATCCGGCTAGAAGGCATTATACATGTCACTTTAATTACATAGTCATGCAGACTGACTAAACTCCTCTTCTATACCATCCAACAGGCGGTCTAGCTTACAATCCTGTTGGGAATACTTTGCGGCTAATTCTAATTGCCCATAAACTAAGCTAACAGGGATATCTTTTCCGTCGGGCCCCACAGGTCCGACCTCGGCCATGTGATTTGGATCTGCCTTGGTATACCGAGTCTTCACCATGACCTAGGCCTCTCTGGCACCCTGTCGGCAGGCCGATATCTTCCATAATCGGAGGCGCCGCCGTGTTCCCTTGAGCTTCTCCGTAAGCTCTGCAACGCCCTCTGGCAAGGAGACAGATGGCCATAAAGCCTGGGCAACACCTTGCATCACATGTCGAACTTGTTCGTGCAGATGTGACAGCTCGGACAGAAGATCACCCGCAGACCTGGGCATTTCCTCCGCGGGACGACCCGTCAGCATACCTACATACATAACGCTGTTAATCGACTTCCTCGCCGAACTCTTTTTCAAAGTTCGTTCAAGCACTTACTTAATATGCCGCGTCGAAGCCACCGATTCTCCTTAATGGAGTCCGACAGTTGGGCACGAACATCCTTTAGTTCCACGCCCAGCTTGGTGTTGGCATCTAGGAGATCATTCTTCTCCTGCCTCGCCCTTGTAAGCACGCTCTCACCAGCCTTCAGCTGACATTGGAGCTGTTGCTTATCCTGATTTACTCCAGCGTCATCTGCAATTTTATCGTCAGATCTGCATATACGCCGCACTTTATATGATACTGTAGGATATATTACCAGAGGGGGTCTCTTTGGGCTCCCCTGCTGCGGCTAGTGCGGCCTGAAGTTGGGCTTTGCACTCTTCTAGCTCCTGGGACAGTTGGGTATTCTTTTCTGTAAGAACCTGCATAACAAATGATCCTTAAATCAGTTATTCTAACTGTTTCAAGTCTAAGGGGCTACTGATATATATAATCACCAAATTTTCTCACCCGTATGTCTTTTACATACTGCTCCATGGCTCTGGCTAGACCATTTTGAGCGGCACAGAGGTACGCATCTCCCGAGTTGAAGGCAACCAATGCCTCTTGGGAGAAACAAGCGTCACGAAGAACAGTCCAGTGACGCCTGTGGTTCATGGCACTTTCCACCTCGGAATTGGTGGCGGACAGTCTATCCGCATCCTCTGTCGGAGGAGCGCCCGACGCACGCCTCGTATTCGTTCCCGCCTCCGAATCCGGCCTTGGATCCTGGCTGGTGGAGGCGCGATTAGTAGCCTCTTCGGATATAGTCCGGCGAGCACTCTTTTTCCTAAAAAGAAGGCATGGGCGTTAGTATGCCTCTGAGAATAATGTCTTGGAATAAAGACGGCGTGCCGTACCGCTATGCCGGTGTCTCAATCCAGACCGCGTCTCTTTTCAACCTGCCTGGCCTCGCGGCCCCTTGTTGGCTAGTCGCCACAGGCTCGGCCTTCCGCCTCGAGGACCTCCCCTGCGAAACACGATTGTTATACGGTGATCAAAAACACGCAAGGACGGATCCCTTTTCAAAGTACTAGGACTTCGGTCTCAGTTACCTGTGAGGCTGGAAGTAGCCCAGGGTAATCGGCCGTAATGGCCACAAAGGCGTTGTCATTGCTCAATTGGTAAAATACCCCATCGATCAGCTCCACAAATATGTCCGGATCCTCTTGGGAGGCCGGGTCAAGGGACCATTTCGGGTCCTCGGGTTGTGGAGGAGGGCTGTTTATCTCCCTTACAGCCTGGCGCAGCTCCTGTGTTGAAATCGCTAGACTGAATACTTAACTATGGGAATATGAAACGGATGGGCGAGAAAAAGTGTCCGCTTACCCAGCTCGGAGGATTGTACATAGAAAATCCGCCGTGCGGGTTGACGTGGAGGAATTCCTCCTCTTCTCCCTTGTACAAAGTGGATAAGATCTTTATTAGAGCAGCAACCAATTCCGGCCCTTTACGGCCATAGCGGGTGGCGTCATCCTCCCCGTTGAAGTCCCACATGGGGTGGCCTCTATACTGAAGTGGCTGCACCCCCCGCATAATACATGTGGCCATGACCTCGATCATGGTCAATCCGGATCGAGCTAACAAACTTATCCGGCTCATCAGGTAAAGAACGTCCCTGTCATCTTCCTCTTGGGGTCTCCGTGAACGCCAGCTCCAGCGCTTCTTCAAAGGAGCGTTGTCGAACTCAGGGAGGCCGATTCGAATAGGGTCCGGGAGGGGGACGTCTTCTATATAAAACCATTCTGAAGGCCAGTCTTCAGACGTCTTCTTTGGGGTTCCGGATAGATATCTGGTCCCGGCAATACGCCACACTTCGGCTCCGCCCACTTGATATATTGACCCCTTCTGAGAACGGGGCACGAGGCAGAACAGCTCCTTCCACAACGCGAAATGAGCCTCATAGCCCAAAAACAGCTTGCAAAGGGCTACGAAGCCCGCGATATGTAATATGGAGGCAGGCGTAAGGTTGTGCAACTGGAGGCCGTAGAACTCCAGGAGCCCCCGGAGAAACGGATGAATTGGAAATCCAAGCCCTCTTACCAAATGAGGGACAAGGCATACCCGCTCTCCCTTGGAGGGATTGGGAAGGCTCTCCGCTTGCTCTCCGCCATTATAGGTGGCAAGCCCGGCTCGAACCGGGACCATGTATGCTGGGGGAAGAAATCCCTTGGTCTGAAGCATCACTAATTTGCTGTGTGGGACGGAACATCTCTCCCAATCTCCAGGCTTGGGGCTAGGGGAGCGAGAGGAGGAGCTGCGTCGACCGGCCATGATGGAATGGATCTCTATCGAATGTGCTCCGATGAAGGCTCGCCAAGGGAGGATGGTGTGATTTGGATCTGAATCCTCGTCTTTTTAATAGGCAGCTCATTCACACAGCTAGGGGGGTAAATGTAAAATCACCCTGGCTCTTCACATTCGCTCGACACGTGGAAAGTGGCCATTATTGGGCGTGGAAGCCAAGGAGCGCGACATTCACAAGAAGCCGGACACTATTTAAATAGGTACACGGAATTTGGAGAGGAACCTGCCTAGCAATGCCGAAGACAATCTGCGTGCCGGACTCATCATCGTTGAAGCCTGGTTCGGGGGCTACTGAGGGAGTCCTGGATTAGGGGGTGTCCGGATAGCCGGACTATAACCTCTGGCCGGACTCTTGGACTATGAAGATACAAGATTGAAGACTTCGTCCCGTGTCCGGATGGGACTTTCCTTGGCGTGGAAGGCAAGCTTGGCAATACGGATATGTAGATCTCCTCCTTTGTAACCGACCTTGTGTAACCCTAACCCTCTCCAGGGTCTATATAAACCGGAGGGTTTTAGTCCGTAGGACACAACAACTACGACAACAATCATACCATAGGCTAGCTTCTAGGGTTTAGCCTCTCTGATCTTGTGGTAGATCTACTCTTGTACTACCCATATCATCAATATTAATCAAGCAGGACGTAGGGTTTTACCTCCATCAAGAGGGCCCGAACCTGGGTAAAACATTGTGTCCCCTGCCTCCTGTTACCATCCAGCCTAGACGCACAGTTCGGGACCCCCTACCCGAGATCCGCCGGTTTTGACACCGATAGTGAGGGTTGCTCACCACTCGGTAGGATTTTTTAAACTTAGGCGAGTACTAGACTGCAACTAAGCCCCCAAGTGTGAGGGTTGCTCACCACTCGGTAGGATTTTTCAAACTTAGGCGAGTACTGGACTGCAGCTAAGCTCCCGAGTGAGAGGCTTTCTCACCACTCAGTAGGATTTTTCAAACTTAGGCGAGTACTGGACTACAACTAAGCCCCCGAGTGAGAGGCTTGCTCACCACTCGGTAGGTTTTTTTCAAACTTAGGCGAGCACTGGACTACAGCTAAGCCTCTGAGTGAGAGGCTTGCTCACCACTCGGTAGGATTTTTTCAAACTTAGGCGAGTACTGGACTGCAGCTAAGCCCCCGAGTGAGAGGCTTGCTCACCACTCGGTAGGATTTTTCAAACTTAGGCGAGTACTGGACTGCAGCTAAGCCCCCGAGTGAGAGGGTTGCTCTTCATTTGAGATGATTTTTTTAAACTTAGGCAAAACGGATTCGCATCTAAGCCCCCGAGTGACAGGCTTGCTCACCACTCAGTAGGATTTTTCAAACTTAGGCAAAATGGATTCGCAGTTAAGCCTCCGAGTGAGAGGGTTGCTCTTCACTCGATAGGATTGTTTTTAAACTTAGGCGAAATGGATTCGCATCTAAGGCACCCACTGGGGGATTTAGAACATATAAAAAAGGAACAACAATCATTTAGGAGACTGTAAAACTGTGTCTTTGATAATCAAACTAGAGGGTATTTCTTATTACATCTCAACAGTCTGAGTGCTTTTAAGTGTAAAAGGGGCGGAGCAGCTCCGCATTCCAAGCGTGTGGCTCGTCTTTCTTATGCTCGACATTGTAAAGATGGTACACTCTGTTGTGGAGCATTCTGGTGACAATGAAGGGGCCTTCCTAAGCAGGAGCAAGCTTGTGAGGTTTCTGCTGATCCACTCGAAGAACCAAGTCTCCCTCTTGAAATGCTCGACCCCTCACGTTTCTGGCGTGGAATCGGCGCAGCTCTTGGTGATAAATGGTCGACCGGATCAGTGCCATCTCTCTTTCCTCTTCCAGGAGATCAACTGCGTCTTGCCAAGCCTGCTTCGCTTCATCTTCAGAGAAAATCTCGACTCGGGGTGCATTCTGAAGCAAGTCACTCGGTAGAACAACTTCAGGTCCATAGACCAAGAAGAATGGAGTTCGGCCAGTCGACCGATTTGCAGTTGTCCTCAATCCCCAAAGCACTGATGGAAGTTCATCGACCCAGGCGCCTGCTGCATGCTTGAGATCATGCATCAATCGGGGTTTCAGTCCTTCGAGAATTATCCATTTTCTCTTTTTGCTTGTCCATTCGACTGGGGATGGGCGACTGAAGCATAGTCGACTCGAGTGCCTTGGGAAGCACAGAAGGCTCGAAACTCATCAGAATCGAAGTTAGATCCATTGTCGGTGATGATGCTGTGTGGAACACCATATCTGAACATTAATTCTCTGATGAAGCTAACAACAGTACTGGCTTCAAGATTTTTGATAGGCTTGGTTTCAATCCATTTGGTGAACTTGTCGACTGCCATGAGCACATGAGTGAAGCCGCTCTTGCCAGTCCTCAGAGGTTCGACCATGTCCAATCCCCAAACGGCAAAGGGCCAAACGAGTGGAATGGTCTTCCGGGCTGATGCAGGCTTGTGAGACATGTTCGAGTAAAACTAGCAACCTTCACATTTGTCAACTATTTCTTTCGCCATCTCATTTGCTCGTGGCCAATAAAACCCTGCTCGGTATGCTTTGGCCACAATGGTCCGAGAGGACGCATGGTGACCACAGGTCCCCGAGTGGATGTCGTTGAGGATCACTCGACCTTCTTCTGGTGTTATGCATTTCTGACTGACTCCAGCTACACTTTCTCTGTACAGCTGTCCTCTTATCACAGTAAAGGCTTTGGATCGATGGACGATCTGTCGAGCCTCTTCGTCATCCTCTGGGAGTTCCTTCCCAAGAATGTACGCAATGTACGGTACTATCCGGTCGGGAGTGATGACCAAAACCTCCATGATCAAGTCGACCACGGCTGGGACTTCGACTTCAGTTGGATCAGTGGCACTCTTTGGTTGTGGGGGCTCTTTAGTGAAAGGGTCTTCCTGAACTAAAGGTGTATGAATATGTTCCAAAAACACATTGCTAGGAATGGCCTCCCTCTTGGAACCTATCTTTGCCAAATCATCAGCCGCTTGATTTTTAAGTCGGGGTATGTGATGGAGCTCTAACCCTTCAAACTTCTTCTCTAACTTTCTCATTGCATTACAATAGCCAGTCATAGCCGGGCTTCTGACGTCCCACTCATCCATTACTTGATTAACCACCAAATCCGAGTCATCATAGACCATGAGGCGACGGACGCCGAGTGAAATGGCCATACGCAACCCCGTACAGAAGTGCTTCATATTCAGCTTCATTGTTGGAGGAGTCAATATGAATCTGGAGAACATAGCTGAGTTTGTCACCTCGGGCGGATACCAGTACCACCGAAGCACTAGAACCATTCAGCATCTTGGATCCATCAAAGAACATGGTCCAATGCTCCGAGTGAATCTGAGTCGGCAGTTGCTGTTCGACCCACTCGGAGAGGAAATCTACTATTGCTTGGGACTTGATAGCTTTCTTTGGCTCAAACTTGATATCCAAGGGAAGGAGTTCAATCGCCCACTTTGCCACTCGACCAGTTGCATCTTTGTTGTTCAGAATTTCTGACAATGGTGCATCGCTGACGACTATAATGGAGTGATCAGAGAAATAATGTGCAACCTTCTTTGTGGTCATGTAAATCCCATAAACAAGCTTCTGAGAATGTGGATATCTTTGCTTGGATGGAGTCAGAACTTCAGAAACATTGTATACTGGGCGCTGAACTTTATATGCTTTTCCTTCTTCTTCCCGCTCGACTGTGAGTACTGTACTAATAACTTGTCTAGTGGCTGCAATATAAAGCAGTAAAGGCTCTTTGCTGATTGGGGCAGCGAGCACCGGCTGGGTGGAAAGCAGGGCTTTGAGTTCTGCAAACGCTGCATCAGCTTCAGGAGTCCACTCGAACTTGTCAGGTTTCTTCATTAGTCGGTAAAGGAGTAATGCCTTTTCACTGAGGCGAGAAATGAATCAACTCAAGGCGACCAAACAACCAGTAAGCTTCTGGACATCATGCACATGCACAGGGCGCTTCATCCGGAGTATGGCACCAACTTTCTCTAGGTTCGTGTCGATCCCTCGTTCGGAAACAAGGAAGCCGAGTAACTTTCCACCAGGAACTCCGAATGTGCACTTTGATGGGTTAAGCTTGATATCATACCTTCTCAGGTTGGCAAAGGTTTCAGCAAGGTCAGCCAGCAGGTTGGAACCTTTACGTGACTTGACCACAATGTCATCCATGTATGCTTCCACATTCCGACCGATTTGAGTGAGCAGACACTTCTGAATCATCCTCATGAATGTGGCTCTAGCGTTCTTGAGACCGAATGGCATGGTGACATAACAAAAACACCCGAATGGAGTGATGAAAGCTGTTTTTATCTCATCAGGTCCATACAGTCGGATCTGATGGTACTCGGAATAGGCGTCTAGAAAAGACAAATGCTCACACCCTATAGTCGAGTCGACAATCTGGTCGATGCGGGGGAGAGGAAAATGATCTTTTGGGCAGGCCCGATTGATATGCTTGAAGTCAATGCACATGCGAAGTGAGTCGTCCTTCTTGGGGACCATGACAACATCGGCCAGCCACTCGGAGTGGTAAATCTCTCGGATGAACTCAGCTACTAGGAGCCGAGCCACTTCCTCACCAATTGCTTTTTTCTTCTGTACGGTGGACCTTCGAAGATGTTCCTTGACTGGTTTTACTTTCGGGTCAATTCACAAACGATGCTCAGCCAGTCCCCTGGGTACACCCGGCATGTCAGAAGGTTTCCATGCAAAGATGTCCCAGTTCTCATGGAGGAACTGGATGAGCGCTTCTTCCTATTTGCTGTCGAGCGATGTTGAGATATGAGTAGGAGCAGCATTAGGATCGGTCGGGTGAATATGAATCGGCTTGGTTTCACCGGACGACTGAAATGCAGAATCTGTGGCAGGCTTCTTGGAGCGCAGCAAATCACTTGGATCTGCATTTTTCCGGTATTCTTGCATTTCGACTGCTGCTATTTGTGCATCGACAATTTTTGAGCCCTTCTGGAAGCACTCTTCCGCCTTCTGCCGATTGCCAGTGATAGTGATCACTCCTTTGGGACTAGACATTTTCAATTTGAGGTACACATAACATGGCCGAGCCATGAAATGTGCATAGGCAGGCCTACCCAGAATATCATGGTAAGCACTCTGGAAATCCACTACTTCAAATATCAACTTTTCCTTGTGGTTTTTTCTTGGAATCACCAAAAACCACATCAAGGGCGATCTGGCAGAGTGATTCAGCCTTCTTGCCAGGTATAACGCCATGGAAACTCATATTGCTTTCACTAAGCTTGGACAGCGGAATGCCCATTCCCTTCAAGGTTTCAGCATAAAGGATATTCAGGCCGCTACCACCATCCATTAGCACTTTGGTCAGTCGAGTGCCTTCAACAACTGGGTCGACCACCAACGCTTGCCTCCCAGGGGTGGCTATACGCACTAGGTGATCAGACTGGTTGAATGTGATGGTAGTCTGAGACCACTTCAAATAACTGGGTGTTGCCGGAGCAACCATCTTTACTTCTCTGTTGATAACTTTCAGTCGACTTTTGCTCTCCACATCGGCAAAAATCACCATAGTGGAATTGAAGTTGGGAAAACCATCGTCATCTTCTTCCTTATCCTCATCCTTGTCCAACTCCTTTTCCTTCTCATTGGGTTGCTTTTCTCAGAACTGCTGGATCAAAACTCGGCACTATCGAGTGGTATGTTTAGGATAAATCAGATTACCCTCTTCATTGTACTTGATGTGAATGTGGCATGGCAAATCCAACACATCATTTCCGGCTTGATTTTTCACTTTCTTGTGGGTCCAGGGCCCTTTGGGCTTCCCCTTGAACTTTCCTTGAGCCACGACTAAGGCTTCACCAGGAGTAGCTGGCTCGGCCTTGCGCTTCTGTTTCCGACTGGAATTCCCTCCTTCGGTTTCCTGGGCGACTATTTTGTGCTTGCCACTCCAGAGTCGGTCTTCTTCTTCGCCGTTAGCATATTTGGTGGCAATCTCCATCATCCGAGTCAAGGACATATCCCCTATCCGACCGAATTGCAGATTCAACTCTCGATACTTAACGCCTTCTTTGAAGGCACAAACTGCTTGGTGATCTGACACATGCTCCACTATATGGTGCAATGTGATCCATCTCTGGATATAGTCTCTCAGGGTTTCATTCGGTTTTTGCACACAATGCTACAATTCTGTCAACCCCGCTGGTCGTTTGCAAATACCTTCAAAAGTCCTAACAAACACTCTGGCGAGTTCCTCCCAACTCAATATACTGCCAGGTGCTAACTGGTTCAACCATGCTCTGGCCGAGCCTTCCAACATCAGAGGAAGGTGCTTCATGGCCACTTGATCATTGCCACCACCAATTTGTACAGCCAATCGGTAGTCTTCAAGCCAACTGTCAGGCTTAGACTCACCAGTAAACTTGTTGACTCCAGTCGCCAACCTGAAGTTGGGAGGAATCACCGCGACCCTGATGGCTCTGCTGAAACACTCGGGACCTGAAACGTGCACTCTGCTGCCAGTCGGGTAATCTCTGTCATGGCCTTCTCTTTGTGCTCTGTTCCTGTCAACTAGACCTTGAATGAGAATAGATCTCGCATCAAAGCCTAGCTCCCTTGGGTCGACTAGTGTTCTTCGCTCGCCACTGTGAGGGCGTCTGTCATCATGCCGCCGAGACACATATGACCCACTCCTCAGAGGAGGCATGGGCACTCGAGGACAGTCATCATGGCCGAGTTGGTGATCATATTGCTCGTGGTTTCCGTACTGATCTTGCCTGTGCCCACGTCCTTCACGCCGCGGGGGTGATCTTGCACTGTGGGCCGACTTAACTGAATCTGCCATCACAGACCTGCTATGAATCCTATTCCACGACTGAGACACTGCTGTGTTCTGCTCTCCGGCTGCTCGGACCAAGGCCCAGATCTGCATCAAACCTCTGCCAGCTTCCGACTGGGAAGGCTGAATTGACTCTGCTATTCGGGCTGCAGCTGTGAGATTTTGAATCGGAGTGCGGAATACTTGAGTTTGAGGCGGAAAAAGCTACCATCAACTGGATTCAGGGATCCGCTGCTGAGCACGCTCGTCGAGAGCATGCTGAAGGTTCTCCAGTTGAGTGCGCTCAGCCTAGTTGTCTAGGCGCGCCTCCTCCAAGGCCCGGGCCTCGGTGGTTTCTCCAACGATAGGAGTGTGAAGCGCATCCATATTGCGGCGGCGAAGCTCTTCCCGCTGCTGCGAAGAAAGGGGCTCGGGGCGGTACTCCTCGTGAACGCGCGATGGATCACCGCCGCCATCACCACCGTCATCATGAGGGAAGCCAGGAGGACTGGGTGGTCCATTGACCATCAAGACTTTCGCCGCGGGATTGCTGCTGTCGCACTCGGATGCGGTCTCAACGGAGCCAGTCGATAGGTCGAACATGCTGTCGAGAGTTTCGTCGGGCTCGATTGCCGCGACTTGTGGGGTGGACGACTGACGGGCCACCGCGTGTCTCACCCACCGCTGGAGCCGCGACCGACCGGAATGCTTGCGCCGGCGAACAATGGGGGGCGAGGACACCATAGGAGCCGACAGATACTGGGTCGACGGTTGCCAGAGAAGGACGCCGTGGACGCACGCGCGAAAGTGCATCGCCCCACAGACGGGGAGTGCCTCGACGTCGAGTGGAGCTTCGTGAAGCCAAGCGGAGTCATCGGCAACGAAAACGAGCGCGCCGAGACAGGTCTCACGGCCCTCAGCCAGTCCACCGACAGAAACCATGATGATGAGAATCGGAAAAAATCGCAACTCCACCAAAAAGTCGCTAAGACCCCCGCCCCAAGGTGGGCGCCAACTGTCGTGGATCTAAGACGGACAGTAGAATGGGGGGTAGGTATGAGGAGGCAAGATCCTAGCTATGGTGAAGTTGTACACACGAGTTTTACGAGTTCAGGCCCTTCGCAGAGGAAGTAACAGCCCTACGTCTCGGTGCCCAGAGGCGGTCGACTGGATTATGTGTGTGTGTGTTACAGGGGGTGTGAACCCTTGTCCCAGAGGAGGGGGTGGCTTATATAGAGTGTGCCAGGACCCCAGCTCCCCTCCGTTACACAGGGTTCAATGTACATAAAGATGAGGCGTTACTGGTAATGCCAGCCTTAAATGCCTTAATGGCCTTAAAGATTACAAAGTGAACGCTCGTCCGTTGCCATTCCAGATGACTCCTGGTCTTCAATAGGTCGAGTGGATTCTTGTATGGTCAAGTGGTCGATTGGTCGAGCAACTTCAGGAAGGAGGGTTCTTCGAGTAGCTGATTAGTTGAGTGGATTGCACTCGACACCTTTGTTGGGCCCTCCCTATGGTCCCTTGAGCTTCTTTGCTTCTATGACAGTGACCTTGGATAGGACGCATAGGTCAGGCCTATGACCCTACCCCAGGTCTATATCATCATCACCGACTATATCTCCAAGTCTCGTGGTTGTCTTCTGGTCCAAGAAAAATCATCGGGAATGTTTCATTCCGTTTGGACTCCGTTTGGTATTCCTTTTCTGCGAATCTCAAAAACTAAGAAAAAACAAGAACTAGCACTGGGCTCTAGGTTAATAGGTTAGTCCCAAAAATAATATAAAATAGCATATTAATGCATATAAAACATCCAAAATAGTTAATATAATAGCATGGAATAATACAAAATTATAGATATGTTGGAGACGTATCAAGCATCCCCAAGCTTAATTCCTGCTCGTCCTCGAGTAGGTAAATGATAAAAGCAGATTTTTTTTCATGTGGAATGCTAGCTAACATATTTATCCATGTAATTTTCTTTATTGTGAAATGAATGTTCAGATACATAAGATTCAAAACAAAAGTTTAATATTGACATAAAACAATAATACTTCAAGCATACTAACAAGGCAATTATGTCTTCTCAAAATAACATGGCCAAAGAAAGCTTATCCCTACAAAATCATATACTCTGGCTATGCTCTATCTTCACCACATAAAGTATTTAAATCATGCACAACCCCGATGACAAGCCAAGCAATTGTTTCATACTTTTGATGTTCTCAAACTTTTTCAACTTTCACGCAATACATGAGCATGAGCCATGGACATAACACTATAGGTGGAATAAATATGGTGGTTGTGGAGAAGACAAAAAGAGGGAGATAGTCTCACATCAACTAGGCTTATCAACGGGCTATGGAGATGCCCATCAATAGATATCAATGTGAGTGAGTAGGGATTGCCATGCAACGGATGCACTAGAGCTATAAGTTTATGAAATCTCAAAAAGAAACTAAGTGGGTGTGCATCCAACTCACTTACTCACGAAGACCTAGGGCAATTTGAGGAGGTCCATGAAAAATTCCCACTAGCATATGAAAGTGACACCATAGGAGACTCTTTATCATGAAGATCATGGTGCTACTTTGAAGCATAAGTGTGGTAAAAGGATAGTAACATTGTCCCTTCTCTCTTTTCTCTCTCTTTTTTTCGTCTGAAGTCTCATCCCGACTTGTGTGGGAATCATAGTCTCCATCACCCTTTTCCTCACATGGGACAATGCTCTAATAAAGATCATCACACTTTTATTTACTTACAACTCAAGAATTACAGCTCAATACTAGAACAAAATATGACTCTATATGAGTGCCTCCGGCGGTGTACCGGGATGTGCAACGAGTCAAGAGTGACATGTATGAAAGAATTATGAATGGTGCCTTTGCCACAAATAAGATGTCAACTACATGATCATGCAAAGCAATATGACAATGATGAAGTGTGTCATAATAAACGGAACAGTGGAAAGTTGCATGGCAATATATCTCGGAATGGCTATGGAAATGCCATAATAGGTAGGTATGGTGGCTGTTTTGAGGAAGGTATATGGTGGGTTTAAGGTACCAGCGAAAGTTGCGCGACACTAGAGAGGCTAACACTAGAGAGGCTAACCATGGACTCAATATAAGCCATAAAGAAATCACACACTTATTGCAAAAAATCTATTAGTCATCAAAACAAAGTACTACGCGAATGCTCCTAGGGGGATAGATTGGTAGGAAAAGACCATCACTCGTCCCCGACCACCACTCATAAGGAAGATAATCAACAAATATTTCATGCCCCAACTTCGTTACATAATGGTTCACCATACGTGCATGCTACGGGACTCACAATTACTCACTAGCATGACTCTAATATCACCATCATTATATCTCAAAACAACCATAAGGAATCAAACTTCTCATAGTATTCAATGCACTTTATATTGAAGTTTTTATTATATCCCTCTTGGATGCCTATCATATTAGGACTAAATTTATAACCAAAGAAAATTACCATGCTGTTTAAAGACTCTCAAAATAATATAAGTGAAGCATTAGATTTCAATAATTTCTATAAATAAAACCACTGCCGTGCTCTAAAAAGATATAAGTGAAGCACTAGAGCAAAATTGCCTAGCTCAAAAGATATAAGTGAAGCACGTAGAGTATTCTAATAAATCACGATTCATGCGTGTCCCTCTCAAAAGGTGTGTACATAAAGGATGATTGTGGCAAACTAAAAAGGAAAGCCTCAAATCATACAAGACGCTCCAAGCAAAACACATATCATGTGGTGAATAAAAATATAGCCTCAAGTAAAGTTACCGATAGACGAAGACGAAAGAGGGATGCCTTTCGGGGCATCCCCAAGATTAGGCTCTTGTTTGTCCTTGAATATTACCTTGGGTTGCCTTGGGCATCCCCAATCTTAGGCTCTTGCCACTCCTTATTCCATAGTCCATCAAATCCTTACCCAAAACTTGAAAACTTCACAACACAAAACTCAACAGAAAATCTCATAAGCTCTGTTAGTATAAGAAAAATAAATCACCACTTTCGGTACTGTTGTGAACTCATTCTTTATTTATATTGGTGTAATATCTACAGTATTCTAACTTTTCCATGGTTCATACCCCCCAATACTACCCATAGATTCATCAAAATAAGCAGACAACACATAGAAAACAGAATCTGTCAAAAGCAAAATAATCTGTAGCAATCTATAACTCCAGAATACTTCTATAAATCCAAAAATTCTGAAAAATTAGGACAGCCTGGGAAATTTGTCTATTAATCTTCTGCAAAAAGAATCAGTATTTTATCACACTTCTGTTAAAAATTAGAATTTTTTCCTGAGCGCATAATTTTCTGTTTTTCAGCAAGATCAAATCAACTATCACCATAAGCTATCCCAAAGGTCTTACTTGGCACAAACACTAACTAAAACACAAAAACACATCTAACCATAAGCTAGATGAATTATTTATTGCAAAACAGAACCAAAAAATATTGGGTTGTCTCCCAATAAGCGCTTTTCTTTAAAGCCTTTTAGGTAGGCATTGAGATTTCAATGATGCTCACGTGAAAGATAACAATTGAAACATGAAGAGAGCATCATGTAGCATGGGGAAAACAAGTTTAAGTATAACATACTTCCTATGCATAGGCATTATATAAGCAAACACATTATGAAGACAAGCAAAAACTAGCATATGCAAGGAAGAAGAAAGAAACAATAGCAAACTCAACATAATGAGAGGTAATTTAGTAACATTAAAATTTCTACAACCATATTTTACTCTCTCATAATAATTACATGTACGATCATAATCAAATTTAACAATATAACTATCACATAAAACATGATCCACATGCATGCAAAGTTGACACTCTTCCAAAATAGTGGGATTATCATCAAATAAAGTCATGACCTCTCCAAACCCACTTTTATAAAAAAATCATAAGACTTATCAATCTCCAAAGTAGTGGAATAATTATATCCTAAAGTTACACTCTTCCAAACCCACTTTCAATATTATAGCAAACATATTCATCATGATACTTAAATAAATTTTCAAGATTGTAAGAAGAATCACCCAAATCATGATCATTGCAACAAGTAGTCGACATAGCAAAACTAGCATCCCCAAGCTTAGGGTTTTGCATATCATTAACACAATTGACATTAATAGAATTTATAATAATATCATTGAAATTATGCTTTTCATTCAAGGAGCTATCATGAATCACTTCATAAATTTCTTCTTTCAACACTTCATCACAATTTTCAGATTCACGAATTTCAACCAAAACCTCATAAAGATAATCTAGTGCACTCAACTCACTAGCAATTGGTTCATCATAATTGTTTATTTTAAAAAGATTAGCAAGTGGATGAGGATCCATGTCAATAGACTTTTAGCAAGCGAAGATGAAACCAAATAGAAGGCACATGGCAACACAAGCAAAGATAAGATTGAACAAGAAAAAGGCAAACAAAAAAGAGGGCGAATAAAAAGGAAAAATCTTTTTCAAAACTCGTTTAGAAGTGGGGGAGTGGAAAACAAGAGGCAAATGGTGAATAATGTAATGGAAGATATGAGAGTTTTATGATGGGTACTTGCTATGTCTTGACTTGGCGTAGATCTCCCTGGCAACGGTGCCAGAAATTCTTCCTGCTACTTCTTGAGCTTGCGTTGGCTTTTTCCTTGAAGAGGAAAGGGTGATGCAACAAAGTAGAGATAAGTATTTCCCTCAGATAGAGAACCAAGGTATCAATCCAGTAGGAGAAAATGCACAAATCACCAATACCTACACAAACAATCAAAGAACTTGCACCCAACGCGATAAAGGGGTTGTCAATCCCTTCACGATCACTTGCAAAAGTGAGATCAGATAGAGATAAATAAAACTAAACAAATGATAAAGTAAGTATTTTTTGGGTTTTTTGGGTTTATAGACCAGAAAGTAAAAGGTTGCAAAATAATAGATCGTAAACTAATACGATGGAAAATAGAAGATCAGAAACTTATATGATGGAAAATAGACCACTACAAGAAAACCCCCTATAATGCAACATATATTCTTTAACGTTTTGACTGTATGTTGCAAAATTCACAATAGATACAGATAATAAGCATTGTAGCATATGCGTTTTAGATGTGTGCTCCACAACTCCAGACTCTTGTGGCCCGGCCCAAGTTGGCTTCACAATTAATCTAGGTCATTACCTTTTCCCAGCCTCCCTGTTCCTCTCGATTTCTCCCACGCCGCCCACCGCCCCTCAGCCTACCTGCATACGGGAGCGCCGCCGCTCACCACTCCCCTGCTATCCTCCGTCTCGGAAGGCCGCCCCTCACCACCCCCCTGCGATTCTCCATCCTGGCGCGCCGTCCCTAGTCAACTCTCCTCTGCGACCTTGCTTCTTGGCGCGCCACCCCTCGTCACCGCTTCCCTACGACCAACTGCATCTACTACCTCTGCACGAGGGCGTGCCGCTACGGGCAGAGTTACCGCTACAACAACCCTCGCGATCGCGCTGCCGTGGTGAGCCGGACCGCTTTTCTTCTCCAATTTTATTTTCCCCATCTTGCTCTACTTGACTTGAGTCTAGTTGGGAATTGCTACTTACGACTTGCTCGTCCCTGATAATGACCGAGAGGTTGAATTATAGATGGTTGGTGTGGAGGGGAGCTTCTAGCTGAAGCCTCTTGCTGTGATTGAATTGTTTCTAGTTATGGCTCAGGAGCTTGTCACCAGCCTATGGAAGTGAAACTTGATTGTGCAACCGTTGGTTGTTCTCTTTGATTATGTGATTGACTGATTGTATAATAAGGCTTGTTGTCTTATTCTTGTGGTTGATGTTGATGCTTCAAAGTTCAACTTTCTGCTTATGGTGCCACTTGCTTATGTTGTAGGCCTGATCAGTCACGTCGTCATATGCCCATATTTCTTTCCGAGACTTCGGAGCAGGTTACAATATCAAATTTCTCTACTAAGTAATAATTACCTACACTCGGTGCAGAGAAATGCAATCGCACTCAAGCACTGAATATGTTGCAATGGACTTGACCCCAAAACTTTCTCCCTGTCTTTTATTTGAGACACAGTTCTGTAACTTTTTGTTACATATTTTCATTCGCTTAAAAGACCATTTCGATCTCTATGTTCTCTGCTACTACAAACCGAGGAGCAGCTTGACAACTTTAAGAAGCTTGGTCGACTAAGCCACTGCGACGCTGGGGGAGAAGGACATCGATGCAGAGCATGCCAAGGCCGAGTACTTGTTGGATCTTAGGGCTTCTGATCCATAGTTCTCCGCATCATCATCCATCAGCATCTGGTGACATTATTAGCACTCAGAGCTTCATAAGGCTTTCTGCCCAATACAGTTGGAGTTCAAGAGCGTAAGGAAGGTAATCTAGTGATCAATCACTGTTGCTTGTCAGAAAACTCTGAAAATATTATTGAGTACATTTACCATGAACTATGCTTGCCATTTTAAAAGATGTTTATGTGAGCTTCATGTCATATCAATTTTTTTGAAGCAAGCAGATCTTGCGATTTACTTATGATTTATGAAAAGAAAATGTTTACTGTGTAACCGCTAAATACAGTAGAAGAGATTAGAGAAGCAGTTCTTATAAAACTACGCTGAGACGAGTAGTACTTATTTAGTCAAGTGACATGTTAGATAAAATTCTACACCTATTACAACTTATCTGACTTCTGTATTTTTTGAAGATAGCTGAACTAGATTGTGTTCCAGGAATAAAAATCCATGGATGTTTTCCATTTATTCACTTGGCTTTTGGAATTTGATTGATGTCCCCTTTCTCATATTATTAACAACATATACCTACACGGTTCTCTCTACTGGTTTGCCAAATTCTAGACACTTCTTTTGTGGTCCATGCTTCCTCTTTGTACTATGTTTACCTACATCCGTGATATCACTCCTTTATTCCCTTGATGTGATTTTCCTTTACAGAGAAGAATACACTCCATGGGGAAAAGAGAAGTAAATTTGTATTTGTAGTCTACAGGGCGTCCTAATTATTTGTTCGAGCATGCTACAGTCTTGTTTTCTCCGCCGTGTCTTCTCCTTTTCTTAGTAGTGTCACTACTGATTGATCTACTCAGATGTGCTATTTAGAGTTTGATCTGGATATATACTAGCTATTTTATTAGGAGTTGGTTGTAAAGATGAACTAATGGTCGATCCTCCCTGCTGTCCTCGCTGCACTTCATGTAAAATCATTGGGCCGGTACTGGGAGTACCTCATTTATGATGGATCTTATACTTCAAAGCTTATTTATATTGTCTAATATGTTTTATTTGTACTAATTCAGTAAATTTAATTTATCTTTTGGCTTAATATGTCCAAGGTATTGATATAGTAATATTTTGTTACCTGATTAAAGTCAAACATACTGCTTCAGTATCTTCCAATAGGTGCCTCAGAATTATGAAGTTGATCGTACCATACTGCTACATGAAAAAAAATGTTTATCTTTGTGTTCTACACTGAAGCTATCACATGAAGTTTAATTATTTTAAGCGTTCATCACCAAAACTACTTTGTTGGTAGTGAAAGGCTTCATAGAATTTCATAGATGTTGCACATCATGAGATTAACCCGTAGAAGAATGTATTCATAACCATATGCCGTGTGTGATGTTGGGTTGTAGCTGTTGTATGCTGAAAGGCTTTTTTCCTTGCTTCCTTCCATTTTCTTCTATGTGCATTGACTAGACGTATGTTTTTACAATGTGGCATGGTTTGAGCATTTTAAATTCTTTACACGCTTCCATTATTTCCTGCCCCATTTATATTGGTATGTCCTTTAAATAGCAGGCAGGAACATGTGTCATGGCCACAATATAACTCAGTGTTAGCTGGCTTATAATCTCTTATCCCTTGAAAGACATAGAAGATGGCATCTCATGGGACAACACAAGAGACCATATAGTAAAGGAAAAGATGCAAACACGACAGGTCTTGGCCTCTGAACTTTTTCTGTTATATGTCACTTTTCTTTTAATTATTTTGCTCGACATGTTTCTGCCAATGGTAACTTTGATTTTGTCTAACAGGCAGGACCAAAAGTATTTTTAATGAGCCTGAAAAAATCATAACAAAGACCAGTATTGCTACAATTGTAAGTTGTGATCCTAAATCTGAGCTTGATGGTGCTACAATTACTAATGAATTGTAGGTAGTGCATGTCGACATGGCACTTGTGAAAACTAAATATTTGGTACGGAGTTGCAAAAACTGCAATATACTCTTGGTAATGCAGATTTTTTTTGCATGGCAACCTTTGTAAGTGACTAATATCCTGCCTCTTATCATGAATTGCATCATGCTTTGTGTGTTTAAAGTTCATTTTGTTTTTTGTTTGTAGATTCAGAAGATAAATGGATGATTATATGGGTGTGTGTGGCAAGCATACTATGATGATGATGATGATGATGATGATGACGATGATGATGATGATGATGATGATGATGATGATGTTCATGTTCATGATGATGGAGACGGATGCTTTCAGTTTTAGTAAAGTTGTAGGGATGATGTTCCTGTTGGACGATGTTCCTGAATTATGTTTTAGTTAATCTGTAGGGATGTTGATGCATGCTTTCAATTTAAGTTTCGCCATCAAGAGAATATTTATATTATACATCCCATGAGTATTCACCATTGTAGGCCTCTTTTGGTTCATAGGATAGGATTATCATAGGAATAGGAATCTTGTAGGAAATGAGATGACATGTATCTTAAATCCTATGAGTAGGAATAGGAAACAAGATGTCATTTGGTTGACATCAAAGGAATTTTCCATTGAGTCTAGGCTCTTTTTTATTTTCCTATGAAATGTGGAGGATAGGAACCAATCCTATGTAGGAATAGGAATCCATTCTTATGAACCAAAGGGCTCTCAAGGAAAAAAAATCCTATAAGAATCCTATCCTCTAGAATTCCTATGAAATTCCTCTAAACCAAAGGAGGCCGTAATGTCCACCATGTAATGTCCACCATTGTAATCAAACAGTTTTATCTAATATATGATTTGTTTCTCCCATGAGTATTTTCTCTCGTTTTTATTCACTTGAAATAAATAATTATCAGCATTATGTGAAGCATTAATTTAATTGCTGGCAATATGTATTAAAAATAATATTGTTTACGCTATATATGAACCAAAACTTGAAGCGTGACAAATTCTTCGTTGCCAAGCAATGGGATTTTGTTTCCTGTACATTAAGCACCAACATATCGAAGTGTTGCACAATTCTCTTTTATGTGTTGTATTCTTGCAATGGTCCCTTTTACCAACGACAATATAAGCGTTGCATTATGCGCTAGCAACGCCGGATAAGGCAACTCATCCCATACCGTTGGTAAAGACACTAACAACGCATATATGAACTTTTAGATACGGAAAAATGCGTTGCTATAGGGGGGTTCATGTTGTAGTGGACCCGGGGGGCATAGGTTTCACTAGAGGCTTCTCTCAAGATAGCAAATAATACAGTGGGTGAACAAATTACTATCGAGCAATTGATAGAAAAGCGCAAAGTTATGACGATATCTAAGGCAATGATTATGAAATATAGGCATCACGTCCATGTCAAGTAGACCAAAACAATTCTGCATCTACTACTATTACTCCACACATCGACCGATTCCTGCCTGCATCTAGAGTATTAAGTTCATGAAGAACAGAGTAACGCATTAAGTAAGATGACATGATGTAGAGGAATAAACTCAAGCAATATGATGTAAACCCCATCTTTTTATCCTCGATGGCAACAAAACAATACATGCCTTGCTACCGCTACTATTACTGGGAAAGGACACTGCAAGATTGAACCCAAAGCTAAGCACTTCTCCCATTGCAAGAAAGATCAATCTAGTAGGCCAAACCAAAATGATAATTCGAAGAGACTTGCAAAGATAACCAATCATACATAAAAGATTTCAGAGAAGAATCAAATATTGTTCATAGATAGACTTGATCATAAATCCACAATTCATCGGATCTCGAGAAACACACCGCAAAAGAAGATTACATCGGATGGATCTCCAAGAACATCGAGGAGAAAATGGTATTGAGAATCAAAGGAGAGAAGAAGCCATCTAGCTACTAGCTATGGACCCGTAGGTCTGAGGTAAACTACTCACGCTTCATCAGAAGGGCAATAGAGTTGATGTAGAAGCCCTCTGTGATCGAATCACCCTTCGGAAGGGTGCCGAAAAGGTACCTTGATGGGATCTCACGGGTACAGAAGGTTGAGGCGGTGGAAAAATGTTTTCGTGGATGCCTTTGGTGGTTTGGGGATATTTTAGAATATATAGATGAAAGAATTAGGCCAGGAGGGTCACATGGGGCCCACAAGGGTGGGGGGCGCGCCCTACCCCCCTGGGCGCGTCCTCCGTCCTTGTGGCCACCTTGTGGCCTCTCCAACTTCATCTCCAAGTCTCCTGGTTGTCGTCTGGTCCAACAAAAATTATCGCAAAGCTTTCATTTGTTTGGACTCCGTTTGGTATTCCTTTTCTGCAAAACTCAAAAACAAGGAAAAACAGGAACTGTCACTGGGCTCTAGGTTAATAGATTAGTCCCAAAAATAATATAAAATAGAATATTAATGCATATAAAACATTAAAAATAGATAATATAATAGCATGGAACAATAAAAATTATAGGTACGTTGGAGTCATATCAATGAAGTGCTTAATTTTAAACAAAGGGGAGTGCTACCTCTTGAGCACTGCGTTAGTTTTCCCTTGAAGAGGAAAGGGTGATGCAGCAAAGTAGCGTAAGTATTTCCCTCAGTTTTTGAGAACCAAGGTATCAATCCAGTAGGAGGGCACACGCAAGTCCCTCGTACCTACAAGAACAAATAAGAACCTCGCAACCAACGCGATAAAGGGGTTGTCAATCCCTTCACGGTCACATATGAGAGTGAGATCTGATAGAGATGATAAGATAATATTTTTGGTATTTTTATGATAAAGATTAAAAGTAAAGATTGCAAAATAAAAGGTAATAGAAATAGCTTGTTGACGGGAGATAAATATAATAGAGAATTGACCTGGGGGCCATAGGTTTCACTAGTGGCTTCTCTCAAGATAGCATAAGTATTACGATGGGTGAACAAATTACTGTCGAGCAATTGATAGAAAAGAGAATAATTATGAGAATATCTAGGCATGATCATGTATATAGGCATCATGTCCGTGACAAGTAGACCGACTCCTGCCTGCATCTACTACTATTACTTGGCACATCGACCGCTATCCAACATGCATCTATAGTATTATGTTCGTAAGAACAGAGTAACGCTTTAGGTAAGATGACATGATGTACGGGGATAAACTCAAGGAATATGATATAAACCCCATCTTTTTATCCTCGATGGCAACAATACAATACGTGTCGTTTCCCTTTCTGTCACTGGGATCGAGCACCGCAAGATTGAACCCAAAGCTAAGCACTTCTCCCATTGCAAGAAACATCAATCTATTAGGCCAAACCAAACTGATAATTCGAAGAGACTTGCAAAGATAACCAATCATACATAAAAGATTCCAGAGAAGAATCAAATATTGTTTATAGATAGACTTGATCATAAACCCACAATTCATCGGATCTCGACAAACACACCACAAAAAGAGTTACATCAAATAGATCTCTAAGAAGATCGAGGAGAACTTTGTATTGAGATCCAAAGAGAGAGAAGAAGCCATCTAGCTAATAGCTATGGACCCGAAGGTCTGAAGTAAACTACTCACACATCATCGGAGAGGCCATGGAGTTGATGTAGAGGCCCTCCGTGATCGATGCCCCCTTCGACGGAGCTCCGGAAAAGGCCCCAAGATGGGATCTCTTGGGAAGGTTGCGGCGATGGAAATAGGGTTTCGTGATGCTCCTGGTTGTTTTTAGGGTATATGAGTATATATAGGAGGAAGAAGTAGGTCGGTTGAGCCATGAGGGGCCCACGAGTGGGGAGGGTGCGCCCCCTGCCTCGTGGACTCCTCGTTGATTTCTTGACGTCCACTCCAAGTCCTCTGGATCACGTTTGTTCCAAAAATAACTCTCCCAAAGGTTTCATTCCGTTTGGATTCTGTTTGATATTCCTTTTCTGCGAAACACTGAAATAGGCAAAAAATAACAATTTGCATCGGCCCTTGGGTTAGTAGGATAGTCCCAAAAATAATATAAAAGTGTAAAATAAAGCCCATTAACATCCAAAACAGATAATATAATAGCATGGAACAATAAAAAATTATAGATACGCTGGAGACGTATCAAGCATCCCCAAGATTAATTCCTGCTCGTCCTCGAGTAGGTAAATGATAAAAACAAATTTTTTGATGTGGAATGCTACCTAGCATATTTCTCAATGTAATTCTCTTTATTGTGGCTTGAAAATTCAGATCCAAAAGATTCAAGACAAAAGTTTAATGTTGACATAAAAATAATAATACTTCAAGCATACTAACTAAGCAATTATGTCTTCTCAAAATAACATGGCCAAAGAAAGTTATCCCTACAAAATCATATAGTCTTGCTATGCTCTATCTTCACCACACAAAGTATTTAAATCATGCACAACCCCGATGACAAGCCAAGAAATTGTTTCATACTTTTAATGTTCTCAAACTTTTTCAATCTTCACGCAATACATGAGCGTGAGCCATGGACATATCACTATATGTGGAATAGAATGGTGGTTGTGAGGAAGACAAAAAAAGAGAAGATAGTCTCAGATCAACTAGGCGTATCAATGGGCTATGGAGATGCCCATCAATAGATATCAATGTGAGTGAGTAGGGATTGCCATGCAACGGATGCACTAGAGCTATAAGTGTATGAAATCTCAAAAAGAAACTAAGTGGGTGTGCAGCCAACTTGCTCAATCACGAAGACCTAGGGCATTTTGAGGAAGCCCATCATTGGAATATACAAGCCAAGTTCTATAATGAAAAATTCCCACTAGTATATGAAACTGACAAAATAAGAGACTCTCTATCATGAAGATCATGGTGCTACTTTGAAGCACAAGTGTGGAAAAAGGATAGCAACATTGCCCCTTCTCTCTTTTTCTCTAATTTTTTTATTTGGGCCTTCCCTTTTTTTATGGCCTCTTTTTTTTAATTTTATTTTTCGTCCGGAGTCTCATCCCGACTTGTGGGGGAATCATAGTCTCCATCATCCTTTCCTCACATGGGACAATGCTCTAATAATGATGATCATCACACTTTTATTTACTTACAACTCAAAGAATTACAACTCAATACTTAGAAGAAAATATGACTCTATGTGAATGCCTCCGGCGGTGTACCGGGATACGCAATGAATCAAGAGTGACATGTATGAAAGAATTATGAATGGTGGCTTTGCCACAAATACGATGTCAACTACATGATCATGCAAAGCAATATGACAATGATGAATCATGTCATAATAACGGAATGGTGGAAAGTTGCATGGCAATATATCTTGGAATGGCTATGGAAATGCCATAATAGGTAGGTATGGTGGCTGTTTTGAGGAAGGTATAAGGTGGGTTTATGGTACCGGCGAAAGTTGCGCGGTACTAGAGAGTCTAGCAATGGTGGAAGGGCGAGAGTGCGTATAATCCACGGACTCAACATTAGTCATAAAGAACTCACATACTTATTGCAAAAATCTATTAGTTATCGAAACAAAGTACTACGCGCATGCTCCTAGGGGGATAGATTGGTAGGAAAAGACCATCCCTCGTCCCCGACCGCCACTCATAAGGAAGACAATCAATAAATCATCCCTCATCCCGACTTGTGGGGGAATCATAGTCTCCATCATCCTTTCCTCACATGGGACAATGCTCTAATAATGATGATCATCACACTTTTATTTACTTACAACTCAAAGAATTACAACTCAATACTTAGAAGAAAATATAACTCTATGTGAATGCCTCCGGCGGTGTACCGGGATATGCAATGAATCAAGAGTGACATGTATGAAAGAATTATGAACTGTGGCTTTGCCACAAATATGATGTCAACCACATGATCATGCAAAGCAATATGACAATGATGAAGCGTGTCATAATAACGGAAAGGTGGAAAGTTGCATGGCAATATATCTTGGAATGGCTATGGAAATGCCATAATAGGTAGGTATGGTGGCTGTTTTGAGGAAGGTATATGGTGGGTTTATGGTACCGGCGAAAGTTGCGCGGTACTAGAGAGTCTAGCAATGGTGGAAGGGCGAGAGTGCGTATAATCCACGGACTCAACATTAGTCATAAAGAACTCACATACTTATTGCAAAAATCTATTAGTTATCAAAACAAAGTACTACGCGCATGCTCCTAGGGGGATAGATTGGTAGGAAAAGACCATCCCTCGTCCCCGACCGCCACTCATAAGGAAGACAATCAATAAATCATCCCTCATCCCGACTTGTGGGGGAATCATAGTCTCCATCATCCTTTCCTCACATGGGACAATGCTCTAATAATGATGATCATCACACTTTTATTTACTTACAACTCAAAGAATTACAACTCAATACTTAGAAGAAAATATAACTCTATGTGAATGCCTCCGGCGGTGTACCGGGATATGCAATGAATCAAGAGTGACATGTATGAAAGAATTATGAACTGTGGCTTTGCCACAAATATGATGTCAACCACATGATCATGCAAAGCAATATGACAATGATGAAGCGTGTCATAATAACGGAAAGGTGGAAAGTTGCATGGCAATATATCTTGGAATGGCTATGGAAATGCCATAATAGGTAGGTATGGTGGCTGTTTTGAGGAAGGTATATGGTGGGTTTATGGTACCGGCGAAAGTTGCGCGGTACTAGAGAGTCTAGCAATGGTGGAAGGGCGAGAGTGCGTATAATCCACGGACTCAACATTAGTCATAAAGAACTCACATACTTATTGCAAAAATCTATTAGTTATCAAAACAAAGTACTACGTGCATGCTCCTAGGGGGATAGATTGGTAGGAAAAGACCATCCCTCGTCCCCGACCGCCACTCATAAGGAAGACAATCAATAAATCATCCCTCATCCCGACTTGTGGGGGAATCATAGTCTCCATCATCCTTTCCTCACATGGGACAATGCTCTAATAATGATGATCATCACACTTTTATTTACTTACAACTCAAAGAATTACAACTCAATACTTAGAAGAAAATATAACTCTATGTGAATGCCTCCGGCGGTGTACCGGGATATGCAATGAATCAAGAGTGACATGTATGAAAGAATTATGAACGGTGGCTTTGCCACAAATATGATGTCAACCACATGATCATGCAAAGCAATATGACAATGATGAAGCGTGTCATAATAACGGAAAGGTGGAAAGTTGCATGGCAATATATCTTGGAATGGCTATGGAAATGCCATAATAGGTAGGTATGGTGGCTGTTTTGAGGAAGGTATATGGTGGGTTTATGGTACCGGCGAAAGTTGCGCGGTACTAGAGAGGCTAGCAATGGTGGAAGGGTGAGAGTGCGTATAATCCGCGGACTCGACATTAGTCATAAAGAACTCACATACTTATTGCAAAAATCTATTAGTTATCGAAACAAAGTACTATGCGCATGCTCCTAGGGGGATAGATTGGTAGGAAAAGACCATCCCTCGTCCCCGACGGCCACTCATAAGGAAGACAATCAATAAATAAATCATGCTCCGACTTCATCACATAACGGTTCACCATACTCATGCTACGGGAATCACAAACTTTTGAACAAGTATTTCTCAAAATCACAACTACTCAACTAGCATGACTCTAATATCACCATCTCCATATCTCAAAACAATCATCAAGTATCAAACTTCTCATAGTATTCAATGCACTTTTTATGATAGTTTTTATTATACCCATCTTGGATGCCTATCATATTAGGACTAAATTCATAGTCAAAGAAAATTACCATGCTATTCTAAAGGACTCTCAAAATAATATAAGTGAAGCATGAGAGATCAATAATTTCTATAAAATAAAACCACCACCATGCTCTAAAATATATAAGTGAACCACTAGAGCAAAATTATCTAACTCAAAAGGTATAAGTGAAGCACATAGAGTATTCTAATAAATTCAGATTCATGTGTGTCTCTCCCAAAAGGTGTGTACAACAAGGATGATTTTGGTAAATTAAAAAGCAAAAACTCAAATCATAGAAGATGCTCCAAGCAAAACACATATCATGTGGTGAATAAAAATATAGCTTCAAGTAAAGTTACCGATGGACGAAGACGAAAGAGGGGATGCCTTCCGAGGCATCCCCAAGCTTAGGCTTTTGGTTGTCCTTGTATTTTAACTTGGGGTGCCTTGGGCATCCCCAATCTTAGGCTCTTGCCACTCCTTGTTCCATAATCCATCAAATCTTTACCCAAAACTTGTAAACTTCACAACACAAAACTTAAAAGAAAATTTCGTGAGCTCCGTTAGTAAAAGAAAACAAACCACCACCTCAAGGTACTTTAATGAACTCATTATTTATTTATATTTGTGTTAAACCTAATGTATTCCAACTTTTCTATGGTTCATAAACTCTATTACTAACCATAGATTCATCAAAATAAGCAAACAACACACGAAAAACAGAATCTGTCAAAAATAGAACAATATGTAGTAATCTATAGGTTTCGAATACTTCTGGAACCACAAAAATATTCTACAATAAATTGCTGGACGTGAGGAATTTATCTATTAATCATATGCAAAAAGAATTAACTAAATATTACTCTCCCGTAAAAAAGTGGCAGCAAATCTCGTGAGTGCTAAAGTTTCTGCTTTTGCAGCGAGATCGCAAAGACTTTCCCCAAGTCTTCCCAAAGGTTCTACTTGGCACAAACACTAATTACAAGCATAAAACCACATCTAAACAGAGGCTAGATGAATTATTTATTACTAAACAGAATCAAAAAGCAAGAAACAAAAATAAAATTGGGTTGCCTCCCAACAAGTGCTATCGTTTAACGCCCCTAGCTAGGCATAAAAGCAAGGATAGATCTAGGTATTGTCATCTTTGGTATGCAATCCATAAGTGGCTCTCATAATAGATTCATAAGGTAATTTAATTTTATTTCTAGGAAAGTTTTCCATGCCCTTCCTTAATGGAAATTGGAATCTAATATTCCCTTCTGTCATATCAATAATTGCACCAATCGTTCTAAGGAAAGGTCTACCAAGAATAATAGGACATGAAGGATTGCAATCAATATCGAGAACAATGAAATCTACCGGCACATAATTCCTATTTGCAACAATAAGAACATCATTAATTCTTCCCATAGGTTTCTTAATGGTGGAATCCTCAAGATGCAAGTTTAAAGAACAATCATCAAATTCATGGAAACCTAGCAAATCACACAAAGTTTTAGGAATCGTGGAAACACTAGCACCCAAATCACATAAAGCAAAGCATTCATGATCTTTAATTTTAATTTTAATAGTAGGTTCCCACTCATCATAAAGTTCTCTAGGGATAGAAACTTCCAATTCAATCTTTTGTTCATAAGATTGCATTAAAGCATCAATGATATGTTTAGTAAAAGCTTTGTTTTGACTATAGGCATGTGGAGAATTTAGCATGATTGCAACAAGGAAATACAATCTATTAAAGAACAATTATCATAATTAAATTCCTTGAAATCAAAGATAGTGGGTTCATTGCTATTTAAAGTTTTGACCTCTCCCATCCCACTTTTATCAATTTTTGCATCAAGATATAAAAACTCCGAATCATTGGTACGCCTTTTAACTAAAGTTGACTCATCTCTAGTCCCATCATTATCAAGATTCATATTGCAAAACAAATATTTAATAGGGGACACATCGATAACTTTTAGATCTTCATCATTATTATCATGGAAACTAGACGAACACACTTTCACAAAGCAATCTTTTTTAGCACGCATCCTAGCGGTTCTTTCTTTGCACTCATCAATGGAAATTCTCATAGCTTTGAGATACTCATTGATATCATGCTTAGGAGGAATAGATCTACGTTTTAATGAATCAACATCAAGAGAAATTCTATCCAGGTTCCTAGCCAACTCATCAATCTTAGACAATTTTTCATCAAATCAAAGCATTGAAACTCTTTTGTGAACTAATAAATTATTTAATATTAGATTCAAAATCAGAGGGCATCTTATTATAATTTCCATAAGAATTGTTGTAGGAATTATCATAATTATTAGAGGAATTACTAGGAAACGGCCTAAGATTAAAATTACCTCTTTACGCGTTATTACCAAAATTGTTCCTACCAACAAAATTCACATCCATAGATTCATTATTATTCTCAATCAAAGTAGACAAAGTCATATCATTAGGATCAGAAGAAACACTCTTATTATCAAACAATTTCATAAGTTCATCCATCTTTCCACTCAAAACATTGATTTCTTCTATAGCATGCACCTTTTTATTAGTAGATCTTTCAGTATGCCATTGAGAATAATTAACCATAATATTACCTAGGAGTTTAGTAGCTTCTCCTAAAGTGATTTCTATAAAAGTGCCCCCCCCCCCCCCGCGGCCGAATCTAAAAGATTTCTAGAAGCAAAGTTCAATCCGGCATAAATTTTTTGTATAATCATCCAAAGATTCAAACCATGTGTAGGGTAATTATGTATCATTAATTTCATCCTCTCCCAAGGTTGTGCAACATGTTCGTGGTCAAGTTGTTTAAAATTCATAATATCGTTTCTAAGAGTGATGATCTTAGCGGGAGGAAAATACTTAGAGATAAAGCATCTTTGCACTTATTCCATGAATTGATACTATTTTTAGGCAAAGACGGAAACCAAGTTTTAGCACGATCCCTAAGAGAAAATGGGAATAGCTTCAGTTTAACAATATAATTACCCACACCTTTCTTCTTTTGCATATCACATAGATCAACAAAGTTGTTTAGATGGGTAGCGTCATCTTCACTAGGAAGGCCGAAAAACGGATCTTTCATGACAAGATTCAGCAAAGCAGCATTAATTTCACAAGATTCAGCATCGGTAAGAGGAGCAATCGGAGTGCTAATAAAATCATTATTGTTGGTATTGGGAAAATCATACAATTTAGTATTATCTTGAGCCATCGTGACAAGCAAGCAATCCAACACACAAGCAAACAAGAAACAAGCAAAAAGAGACGAACTAGAAAAGAGAAGGGGAACGGAAAAAGAGGGCGAATAAAACGGCAAGGGTGAAGTGGGGGAGAGGAAAACGAGAGGCAAATGGCAAATAATGTAATGCGAGGGATAAGAGTTTGTTATGGGTACTTGGTATGTCTTGAATTGTGCGTAGACTCACTCGCAACGGCGCCAGAAATCCTTCTTGCTACCTCTTTAGCACTGCGTTGGTTTTCCCTTGAAGAGGAAAGGGTGATGCAGCAAAGTAGCATAAGTATTTCCTCAGTTTTTGAGAACCAAGGTATCAATCCAGTAGGAGGCCACACACAAGTCCCTTGTACCTACACAAACAAATAAGAACCTCGCAACCAACGCGATAAAGGGGTTGTCAATCCCTTCACGGTCACTTATGAGAGTCAGGTCTGATAGAGATGATAAGATAATATTTTTGGTATTTTTATGATAAAGATTTAAAGTAAAGATTGCAAAATAAAAGGTAATAAAAATAGCTTCTTGATGGGAGATAAATATAATGGAGAATAGACCCGGGGGCCATAGGTTTCACTAGTGGCTTCTCTCAAGATAGCATAAGTATTATGGTGGGTGAACAAATTAGTGTCGAGCAATTGATAGAAAAGTGAATAATTATGAGAATATCTAGGCATGATCATGTATATAGGCATCACGTCCGTGACAAGTAGACCGACTCTTGCCTGCATCTACTACTATTACTCCACACATCGACCACTATCCAGCATGCATCTAGAGTATTAAGTTCATAAGAACAGAGTAACACATTAGGTAAGATGACATGATGTACAGGGATAAACTCAAGCAATATGATATAAACCCCATCTTTTTATCCTCGATGGCAACAATACAATACGTGTCGTTTCCTTTTCTGTCATTGGGATCGAGCACCGCAAGATTGAACCCAAAGCTAAGCACTTCTCCCATTGCAAGAAAGATCAATCTAGTAGGCCAAACCAAAATGATAATTCGAAGAGACTTGCAAAGATAACCATTCATACATAAAAGATTTCAGAGAAGAATCAAATATTGTTCATAGATAGACTTGATCATAAACCCACAATTCATCGGATCTCGACAAACACACCACAAAAAGAGTTACATCAAATAGATCTCCAAGAAGATCGAGGAGAACTTTGTATTGACATCCAAAGAGAGAGAAGAAGCCATCTAGCTAATAACTATGGACCCGAAGGTCTGAAGTAAACTACTCACAGATCATCGGAGGGGCCATGTAGTTGATGTAGAGGCCCTCCATGATCGATGTCCCCTCCGGCAGGGCTCCGGAAAAGGCCCCAAGATGGGATCTCTTGGGTACAGAAGGTTGCGACGGTGGAAATATGGTTTCGTGGTGCTCCTGGTTGTTTTCAGGGTATATGAGTATATATAGGAGGAAGAAGTAGGTCGGTTGAGCCACGAGGGGCCCATGAGGGGGGAGGGCGCGCCTTGGGGGGGGGGGCAGACGCTCCCCCTACCTCGTGGACTCCTCGTTGATTTCTTGACGTCCACTCCAAGTCCTCTGGATCACGTTTGTTCCAAGAGGAACTCTCCCGAAGGTTTCATTTCGTTTGGATTCCGTTTGATATTTCTTTTCTGCGAAACACCGAAATAGGCAAAAAACAGCAATTTGCACTGGGCCTTGGGTTAGTAGGTTAGTCCCAAAAATAATATAAAAGTGTAAAATAAAGCCCATTAACATCCAAAACAGCTAATATAATAGCACGGAACAATAAAAAATTATAGATACGTTGGAGACGTATCAGGGAGGATAAAGTTTATAAGATGCTTGGTATATGATTTGCTATGCTCAAAATAGATCAACTCGTAAGCAATCCACCACCATTCTTCTTTGCAACTTTTATGTGTGTGTTATTACTTGGTATAGATTTGTGCCTGACATTATTACCGGAGGGAATTTCTTGAGTAGTCACACTATGGATGCTTTCAATTCTATGGGAAATTTAGTAGGATCACCACCTATTTCTATTAATGAAACAACATTGACTTTAGAACACGTTATGCAAAGATTGGAGGCTATTGAAAATAAAATGCCTACTATAGAATATATTGAAAATCTAGATAAAAAGATCCATTATCACGTAACTTGATTTGGATCAAAGGTAGGAGCTACATTGAAGATGCTAAAATAGAAGGAACCAATAATTAATGAGAGAATAGGACAAAGCCCCTCTGGAATTGATAAGTTGGAAGAAGTTATTAATAATTTGGGTTTCACTTTTTCTTTCGTTCAAACAATTAAGAGAACTCCTCCTAGTAAGAATTCTAGATTCATTTATGTTTCTAAGAATATATGTGCACCACCTAGTAATGGAGAGGACCTTGGAATGATTAGTGTGCACCACAACTTCGTTGATTTGATAAAGGAACCCCTTATTGAAAATAAGCTTCTTAATTTTGTTCCTAGGAGCGTTATAATTAAAAATATGTATGCTAGACCTCATAGGAAGCATGTATGTGTAATCGAGGAGTTGGAAAAAGGATGACAATACTTGAAACTATGCATTACACCTAGATAGGGGCGTAAAACAACAACGCTTGTTAGGAGGTAACCCAATAGTTACCTTATTTTTCTGGTTTTCTTTTCTGTTTTTTGTCCACACAATTATGCTACTATTATGATTATGTTTCTATGTTTTAATTAGTATTTGTGCCAAGTAAAGCCTTTGGGGTGATTTGGTTGATAGTTGACTTGATTCTGTGAAGAAATAGAAAGTTTTGCTTCGAGTGCGTGAATTTTCATAAATCACTGGCGTGGGGCCTGAGTGAGCTGAGTGGTCAGCTGACGGTGTCCTGGACTAGGGGGTACTCACCACGTCGTCTCCCGACCAGGTGGATCGGGCCGAGGACCCCCATGGTAGTTTACTCAAGGGCCACTTCGGGCAGCCCATGCCGCATTCAAGGAATATTCCACAAGACTTGATGATCAAGACATAGACTCCTCTCCACCAACGTATTCGACTAGGACTCTTGTTATCCCAGGCCTCCGATACATTATATAAGCCGGGGCCAGGCTAGTCTATAGATCATTATGAAATTATTCATCATACCCTCAGGTTTTAGACCACAACATATGATCTCGCGATAGATCAACTCTATACTTGATACTCCATCAATATAAACAAGAGCAGGACGTAGGATTTTACCTCCATCAAGAGGGCCCGAACCTGGGTAAAACATCATCTCCTTTGTTCCTTGTCGGTGTACTAGAGTAGGGGTACCCTATTACCCCGAACTCGTGCACGGGCAGTTGCAGCGCCTTGGGGCTCCTGTCGGTGTACTAGAGTAGGGGTACCCTATTACCTCGAACTCGTGCACGGGCAGTTGCAGCGCCCCGCGGCAAGGCTTGCCGGGTGACCGCCAAGACCATCCGTGGTTCCCTTGAAGACCATTCAAGAACAAAGTACTCAAACCAAGACCCCGGCAAGAGGAGCTTGCCGGGAAGGCCAACCAAGGCCCCGGCAAGAGGAGCTTGCTGGGAAGGCCAACCAAGGCCCCGGCAAGAGGATCTTGCCGGGAAGAGACAAGACCCCGGCAAGAGGAGCTTGCCGGGAAGGCCACTCAAGGCATACCAAGAAAGCTTGCCGCGACGTGCCCTGCGTCCCGGCAAGATCCGGCGAGCGACAAGCTTCCGGACGCGACAAGACGACGGCCGCGGCAAGGAGCTTGCCGCGGGAAACCCCCACTTCGTGCCCGCGCTCCAGCACACCTGCTAACGTGTCGCTCTAGGACTCTCCCAAGCACACGTGGCAGGAGGCCGTGCAGCTAGGGGTACGTGGTGGCAAGCGGAGATGAAGAGAAGCCCATCGTGGCAAACGGTGGCGCTCCTAATGGTCATCTTTTGCACTGTTTAGGAGACTCAGACAGGCATTTAATGCCCTTGTCCCCTGCCGTCAGAGTTAGGTAGGGCGCACTGTATCCACAGTAGCGGTAGCTGCACCTATCGCATCCTTTTCCATTTTTACCCTTCTTGTCTACGTTGCCCCCTGTCGATGACCCCTTGAGAGTATAAAAGGAGGCCCAGGCGCAATGTAGAGGGGGTTCAGCGAGTGGGAGGTTCGGCCAGTTCGGCTCATTCAACACCAGGAACACTCTCACGCTCAGTCCGGCAGCATCTATCGCTCCTGAGCAAGAATCCAATACACACAAACAAGCAGCAGTAGGGTTTTACGCATCCGTGCGGCCCGAAGCTGGGTAAAATCGCCCGTGTGTACCGCCTCGATCTGCTCTTTGTGCGCTCTCCGCCCCCCACCGAACCGAAAGGGGCCCTGTCCCCATAGGTGTCGGTGGAATCAGCAACCCCTCGACATCTCTGGCGCGCCAGGTAGGGGGCGTCAAGATTGTGCGAACCCGATCCGGCGTGCACGCAAGCTAAAACCTCATCGTCTTCATCGACATGCCACCGAAGAAGAAGGATTCGGAGGCAGCTGTTCCGTCCATGTCGCTTCCACCGCCTCCGGAGCAAACGAGTGGTGGAGTGGACACCGGCGGAGGAATGGGCGTCGACGAGGGAGCCCACAGCGCTGCCAAGTCCAAGGACAAGGCGGCACAGACCTCGGCGTCCATGCGCGCACCGCGTCCCTCTCAAGAGGCGCGGGACCAGCAGCGTCATAGCGTTCGCAGCGCCATACGTCCGCTGACCCAAGATCAAGCTGGTGGTCCGCGTGGCGTTCAAGACCAGCATGCACGCCAGCATGCTGGCCCCAGCGAGGTGCGGTCGCCGGGACGGGATGCTGCTCCTTCTAACTTGGTTAGGAGTCCGAGCACGCCCCTCTCCTCGCACCAGTCACCTCCGCCGCCCACCACCCCAGTAGAAGCCTTGGCGCGGGCCCAGCTGCTCCTGGACTATCCTCCGACGGTAGACAAGACCGACGAATGGAGGGCCACTATCCAGAGCCTCATCGGCTTCGCCAACGGCGATACTGCGCGGCGACCAAGCACCTCGCTGCCACGGCAGGACAACCGGACGTGAGCCGATGGCAACAAGACTGAGGGAGGTGCGACTTCCATGCACTCTCCGCTACGAAGGCAAAAATCGCCGACTCGCCGGGTCCACCCCAACAGAGGCTCCACCGCGTCGTCGGACCCACGAGCTCGTCGCGACCAGCGCCAAGTTCTCCATGAACGACAACAAGAAGACGCTCGAACCCGCATCGAACACCAAAGAGAAGCGCGACGTCAATCCGACAAGCGCGTTGGGCTCTCTGTTGACATGCATGCGCCAGGGGAACCAGGCGATCTGCCGTACGCGGTAGGTTGTCCTGCGTTCACCCGTGAGCTGCGGCAAGTCCAGTGGCCCAGCACAAAGAATTTCAAGCCAGACGTGCCGGAGAAGTACGACGGCAAGACGCACCCATCGGAGTTCCTCAGCATCTACACCATTGCGGTGCAGGCTACCGGGGGACGAGATGACAAGATACTTGCCAACTACTTCCCGCTGGTGCTCAAGCCCAATGTCAGATCCTAACTCATGCACTTGCCGGACAACTCCATATCCTCCTGGGCTGATTTGTGCCATCAGTTTGTCGGTGCCTTTACAGGCGGCCACAAGCCACATGGCCAAGAGAGCGATCTTCATCTGCTCGCCCAGAAGGAAGGAGAGCCATTGCGCAAGTACATTCAGAGATTCAGCCGTGTACAGCACAACATCCCAGACGTCCACCCCGCCGCGATCATTAGCGCGTTCCATCAGAACGTGCGAAACCGAAGGATGAGGGAGGAGATGGCGATGTGTAAAATCAGAGACGTCAGTGAGCTTTATGCCCTGGCTGACAAGTGTGCACGCGCTGAAGAGGGGAGGAGGCTCCCCGGAGAGAGTACAGGAGCAGGAGGATCTGACAGTGAGGATGCCGCCCCGGCAAGGAAAGGCCGGCGGCGGAACAACAGAAGGAATAAGGGTAAGGAAGTGCTAGCTGTCGAGCAGACCGGCAACGGAGGTGGCGCCAAGGAAGCTAAGGTTGGTGGCTCCGACAAGGAGGCCCATCCTGTGGCGGCCGCCGACAAGCAGGACAGCTCCGGCAGGCAGTATTGCAAGATTCACCGCACCAAGGGTCACGATCTCCAGAACTGCAAGAAGGTCGAACAGCTTGCTGAGCAGCAGAAAGCTGAATACGAGCGACGCGACAAAGAGAAGGCCCAGGAAGGAACCGGTGGATCCGGCAAGAAACGCCCCGGCCGGGGAGGACGCCGCGGCAAGGCCAAGCAGCGGCAAGGAGACAGACCTCCCCGCGGCCGCGACAAGGATGAAGATGACGACGATGATGAAGACGTGGATGATGATGAGGCCGATGAGCAGGAATTTCAGAAAGCCACAGAGGTCCTGTGCGTTGATGGTGGCGCCTCTCTGCATACTTCGCACCGCCAGCTCAAGCAGTGGATGCGAGAAGTGAATGCAGCAGAGCCATCCATAGAGTCACGCAAGCCCTTGAAATGGTCCAGCACGCCTATCATCTTCGACATTGGGGATCACCCTGATCGCGTAACTGCGGTCGGGTGCTTGCCGATGTTGGTCTCACCAACTATCCGCAACCTCAAGGTTACAAAGATGCTAGTTGACGGCGGGGCCGGCTTGAATCTCATCTCCTCCGCGGTCCTTCACAAACTCCAGATCCCTGACAGCGAGCTCGAAGAGACCGGCACATTCCAAGGAATCAACCCGGGAAGGAGCAAGCCGAAAGGGAAGATCACGCTGCCGGTCACATTTGGCAGCAAGCTGAATTTCAGAACTGAGAGGGTCACATTTGACGTTGCCGATTTTCCATTGCCCTACAATGGGATCCTTGGCCGTCCAGCGCTCGCCAAGTTTATGGCAGCCTCTCACTATGCATACAACATGCTCAAAATGCCAGGCCCGATAAGTGTCATCTCTGTCCCCGGCGACAAGAGGGATGCCCTTATCTGCGCCGACAAGATCTACCGGGAAGCAGCAGCCGCAGCTGATCACCACACGCTTGCCGCTGAAGCTCCCGGGGGGAAGAAGAAGGCCAAGTCCGGCAAGAGCTCTGATGCCCACTCCGGCAAGCACACCTCTTCGGAGTGCTGCACTACCGTCGAGGACGCACCATCGAGCTCCACCGGCAAGTGCAAGAAGACGATGGCAGCTCCACCCGAGACCAAGAAAGTGTCCGCCAAGGAGGACGGCACTGGTGGTACATTAACCATCAGTGCCACGCTTGACCCCAAATAGGAAAGCGTGCTCGTTGCTTTCCTGCGGGCGAATGTCGACGTGTTTGCATGGCAACCGTCTGATATCCCCGGTGTTCCCAGGAAAGTAATCGAGCACCACCTTGCCGTCTGTCCTCATGCGCGGCCCGTCAAGCAGAGAGTCAGGAAGCAAGCGGTGGAGCGCCAAGAGTTCATTGCAGAAGAAATCAGGAAATTGGAAGCAGCAGGCCTTGTCAGAGGAGTGCTCCATCCCACGTGGTTGGCCAATCCTGTAGTCGTGCGCAAGGCGAACGGGAAATGGAGGCTTTGTATAGACTTCACTGATGTCAATAAAGCTTGTCCCAAAGATCCACTTCCCTTGTCGCGCATTGACCAGATTGTTGACTCCACAGCTGGATGTGATTTGCTTTCATTTCTTGATGCGTATTCAGGATACCATCAAATCTTCATGGCAGAAGAGGATGAGGAGAAAACCGCATTTATCACCCCTTGTGGCACATACTGTTTTGTACGAATGCCCTTTGGGTTGAAGAATGCTGGTTCAACATTTGCAAGAGTAGTCCACGTCGCTTTTGAGCCACAAATACATAGAAATGTGGAAGCCTACATGGATGATATAGTGGTCAAGAGCAAGGACAAGGCTACCCTGATCCAAGATTTAGAAGAAACTTTTGCAAATCTGCACAAGATCAACCTCAAGCTCAACCCCGAGAAGTGCGTGTTTGGAGTCCCTTCCGGCAAGCTTCTCGGGTTCTTTGTGTCTCAGCGGGGAATTGAAGCCAACCCCGACAAGATTAAGGCCATCGAGCAGATTGAAGCACCGAAGCGCGTCAAGGATGTGCGAAGGCTTGCCGGTTGCGTGGCTGCTCTCAGCAGGTTTATCTCTAAGTCTGCTGAGCGCGCCCTGCCGTTTTTCAAAATATTGAAAAAGGCAGGTCCAATGAAATGGACTCCAGAAGCGGAGGCTGCGGTGCAGGACTTGAAGAGGTACCTGTCCTCCACTCCAATACTTGTCGCACCTAAGCTACAAGAGAAGTTGCTGCTGTACCTAGCGGCAACCAATCAAGTGGTTAGTGTTGCGTTAGTAGCGGAGAGGGAGGCGGACGATGAGCCAGCAACCGCGGCAAGTGAATCCAGCGACAAGCAGGGTGCTACTCCGACAAGCTCTGGTCCGGCAAGCTCTGGTCCCGACAAAGATGGATCTGCGCAGACGTGCAAGGACGTGCAGAAGAAGATGGTGCAGCGCCCAGTTTACTTTGTCAGCTCCCTTCTCCAGGGGGCTAGGTCGAGGTACTCTGGTGTGCAAAAATTGCTTTTCGGCCTTCTCATGGCCTCGAGAAAGCTGCGCCATTACTTCCAGGCACACGAGATCACAGTCGTCACTCGCTTTCCGCTGAAGAGGATACTGCAGAATCCGGAAGCAACAGGCAGGATTGTCGAGTGGACATTGGAACTGTCAAGCTTTGGCCTCAAGTTTGAGAGCACTGCAACAATCCAAAGCAGGGCATTGGCAGAGTTCATAGCAGAGTGGATGCCAACTCCAGATGAAGAAATTCCAGAGACGAGCATCCCCGTCAAGGAGACAAGCAAAGAGTGGCTAATGTACTTTGATGGTGCCTTCTCGCTGCAAGGCGCCGGTGCTGGCGTGCTGCTTATCGCACCCACCGGAGAGCACCTCAAGTACGTAGTCCAGATGCACTTTCCCAAAGAGCAAGCGACCAATAATACTGCAGAGTATGAAGGATTGCTTGCCAGTCTCAGAATCGCAGCCGACCTTAGGATCAAGAAGCTCATTATCAGGGGTGACTCGCAGCTTGTCGTCCGCCAAGTGAACAAGAACTACCAGAGCCCGTTGATGGAAGCATATATTGATGAAGTGAGGAAGCTAGAAGAGTGCTTTGACGGCCTACAAATGGAGCATATCCCAAGAGCTCAGAATGACATTGCTGATGGCCTATCAAAATGCGCTGCACTAAAGTTGCCTGTGGAACCAGGGATCTTTGTGCTCAAGCTGACTCAACCTTCCGTGACACCATCAACTGGATAGAATAAGAAGAGGAAGTTGGTTTCTGGTGACTACTTTCCGGCAGAGCTCCCCGAAGCCGCCGCCAAGAAAGTCCCCAAGATCAACACCAAGGATGCTGAGGGGCAGTCTGCTCCGGCAAACCTTATGGTTTGTTCCGTCAAAGCAAACGCTCCCGACAGGTTCTGCTCCGGCAAGCTTGCCGGGGAATATCACGCTCCGGCAGAGCCGCAGGTTCTTGCCGTAGAAGCGGATGTTCCCGCAGCAGCAGATATGCCTTTAGTCCTTGTTGTCGAGCCGCAAGCTCCAGCATGGGCGCAGCAGATTGTCCGTTTCCTTCAGACAGGAGAGCTTCCCGAAGAGCAAGAAGAAGATGAAAAAGTAGCCCGGTAGTCAAGTATGTACAAGTTTGTCGACAGCACACTGTACAGAATAAGACTCAACGGTGTGAAATTGAAGTGCATTCGCCGGGAAGATGGACAACAGCTGTTGGCAGAGATACATGGTGGCATATGTGGTCACCACATTGGCGCAAGAGCACTTGTCGGCAAAGCATTCCGACAAGGCTTCTTCTGGCCGACAGCCCTCCAGGATGCAACTGCACAAGTAACCAAGTGTGAAGCGTGCCAGTTCCATTCCAAACAGATACACCAGCCAGCTCAAACTCTCCAGACGATCCCTTTATCCTGGCCATTTTCGGTCTGGGGGCTCGACATCCTCGGCCCCTTCCCCCGAGTTGTCGGGGGCTTTGATTTCTTGTACGTCGCAATCGACAAGTTCAGAAAGTGGCCGGAAGTGGAACTAGTGAGGAAGGTGACAGCACAGTCAGCAGTCAAGTTCTTCAGGTCGATTGTTTGCCGTTTCGGGACCCCGAACAGGATCATCACCGACAACGGCACGCAATTTACGAGCCGCACCTTCATGCAGTACGTCCAAGATCTTGGCACCAAGGTCTGCTTTGCTTCTGTTGCTCATCCAAGAAGCAACGGTCAAGCGGAGAGGGCAAACGCTGAAGTGCTGCGAGGCCTCAAGACCAGAACTTTCGACAGACTGCGCAAGTGCGGAAGAAACTGGATCGAGGAGCTGTCGGTGGTTCTTTGGTCGATCAGGACGACGCCAAATCGAGCCACTGGCCAGACACCCTTCGCTCTAGTCTATGGAGCGGAGGCAGTTCTCCCCACGGAACTCGTATACGGGTCACCTCGAGTGCTCGCTTATGATGAGCTCGAGCAAGAGCAGCTGCGGCAAGATGACGCGCTGCTCCTTGAGGAAGACCGTCTCCAGGCCGCTGTGCGAGCCGCTCGCTACCAGCAAGCTCTGCGCTGCTACCATAGCCGCAGAGTCAATGCCAGGAGTCTCGAGGAAGGCGACCTTGTTCTTCGGCGCGTTCAGTCGGCCAAGAATTCCAACAAGTTGACGCCGAAGTGGGAAGGCCCTTATCGGGTGAAACGAGTCACTAGGCCCGGCGCTGTCCGCCTTGAGACCGAAGATGGCATTCCGGTGAGCAACTCCTCGAACATCGAGCATCTTCGTAAGTTTTACCCGTAAGGCGAGGTTGTCGGACCCTGTCCGGCAACCACCTTTCTGTACAAGTCTTGCCGCTGTTGCATGTAATCCTTTGTACAGAGCCGGGCGCAGACCCCGTGCACTAGTAAAGTTCATGTGCCCCGCACATCTTGTCAGTTTCCTTATGCTATGATCCTTTTTCGCATATATTATCTGACACTTTGTGCAGCACCAGACCCCGGTAAGCGATAACGAGCCCAAGGCTCCATATCATTGCTTTATTTCTCTGTCTCTTTCTCAAAAGAAGGAAGGTTCCCTCGCCCACAAGGTTTACCGGGGGGGGGGGGAGGAGAAGATAATGGTGTGGACCAGGCCGTTCAAAAAAGTTTCTCCTTGCCGGGAAGCAGACGACAGAAAAGCTAAGTTGCTAAAACTTGAGCAATCAGTTTATTTTAGTTTTTGAGTTATTTTCCTTGAACGACCGTGCTTTGCATGGAAAACCTGTGCGCGGAGGAACCAATTCGCAGCTAGCTGCGCCCTTACTTTGTTTCGAGTCCGCTCAACAACTTAGGTGAGCTGCTAGCGCCCTTACTTTGCTTCGAGTCCGCTCAGCAACTTAAGTGAGCCGCTAGCGCCCTTACTTTGTTTCGAGTCCGCTCAACAACTTAAGTGAGCTGCAACAAGTTGCGACAAGGTTGCTTGTCGGTAGCGACCCCGCCAGCAGGCTGCTAAAGTTCCGCACTCGGCGCTCGCGGCAAGGGTGCCTGCACCGGCAAGTTTCCCTATAAAGCGTAGGGCAGGACCATACAAAGCCAAGAGTCGAGTAAAGGAAGTAACACAGCTATTTGTTGCCTAAGATAGAGTTATATTACAAAAATAACTTGTCGCGCCTCTAATAAAGTGTTCCCATGACATGATTGGCAGCGACAAGAGAAGAAGAAAACGGACGGCCTAATCTACGCGACCACCGTCAACCCTTATGACCTCGTTCACCCTGTCGACAATGGGTGCGACGAGGGCCTTAAGTGCGTCAAGATCAGCGTCCGCCGGCAGCTTCTTGAGGACGTTGGTGAGGTTGAGGCCCGGATTGCGGAAGGCCACCTTCACCAGCATCTTCTCCAGAACTCCGGCACAAATCGAGCGTGACTCGTCGGCCAACTGCTTTGGGATCCGTTCCCGGAGTTGCTGGAGCGCCGCCGCCACGCCTTTGAAGAACAAAGTGAGCTTGGCGCTGGGTTGGAGGTTCTCGTCGGAGGAGTACCCGAAGCCTTCCACCCCCAATTGCACCAGCTCCTCTTCGATGACTGCAGCAATGTTCACGAGGCATAAAGAAATGGCGGAAGAGAGCTGCATTGGGGTGGACTCCGACGAAGTTTTCGCATAGATGGGCGAAAACTGCCATGGTCAGAATAGCGTTGGGGGTGAAGTCAAGGAGGTGGAGTCCGTAGGTGTTCTTGATATCGCAGAAGAAATCAGAGAATGGCGGGCAGAGCCCGCAGTAGAAGAACACTGCGAAGAAAGGATATCCGTCAACTGGAGCTGCTTGCGAGGCGACGGCGGAGAGTACCTTTGTGCGCGGATGCGCCCGTGTCTCCGTCGACCAGAAGAGATAGTACCACTCCCTCAGCTCCTCCGCGGAGAGCTCGGGGGGAAAGTGGCCCGCTCCTTCCGTAGCGCCTCAAGCCGCTGCGCTTCGGTCGACTTCACAGCTTTCGCGGTCGCGGCCTTCGTGGCCTTCCCCTTCCCGGGCTTCGGAGGCATGGCGGAGGCGGTGGGGGAGATCGACGGCGCTGGTGGTGGCGGCGGCGACGGGAGCGGAGCGCTGCTCTCTTTCGACGTTGGAAGCGGAGGAGGGCGGCGGCGGTTTCTGAGATTGCAGCAGCGAATGTCGAAGATAGGGGAAATGCCCCTGTTTCACCTCCTTATAAAGAGGGACGGGGCGGATGTTTTGACCTTCCAAGTAAACAACCACCCACGATCTCACCCACGACGCCGCGTTTGACGCGTGCCGTTCTGGGCGTGCACGGTGGGAGCGGAGAGATATGCGGTGTGACCTAGGTCGCGCGTTCCCGTGCACTGTTTTGGGCCTGGCCCAACAGCGCTCGGCACCGTGTGTGGCCCAGGCCCGGGGGCTCCTGTCGGTGTACTAGAGTAGGGGTACCCTGTTACCCCGAACTCGTGCACGGGCAGTTGCAGCGCCCCGCGGCAAGGCTTGCCGGGTGACCGCCAAGACCCTCCGTGGTTCCCTTGAAGACCATTCAAGAACAAAGTACTCAAACCAAGACCCCGGCAAGAGGAGCTTGCCGGGAAGGCCAACCAAGGCCCCGGCAAGAGGAGCTTGCCGGGAAGGCCAACCAAGGCCCCGGCAAGAGGATCTTGCCGGGAAGAGACAAGACCCCGGCAAGAGGAGCTTGCCGGGAAGGCCACTCAAGGCATACCAAGAAAGCTTGCCGCGACGCGCCCTGCGTCCCGGCAAGATCCGGCGAGCGACAAGCTTCCGGACGCCACAAGACGACGGCCGCGGCAAGGAGCTTGCCGCGGGAAACCCCCACTTCGTGCCTGCGCTCCAGCACACCTGCTAACGTGTCGCTCTAGGACTCTCCCAAGCACACGTGGCAGGAGGCCGTGCAGCTAGGGGTACGTGGTGGCAAGCGGAGATGAAGAGAAGCCCATCGTGGCAAACGGTGGCGCTCCTAACGGTCACCTTTTGCACTGTTTAGGAGACTTAGACAGGCATTTAATGCCCTTGTCCCCTGCCATCAGAGTTAGGTAGGGCGCATTGTATCCAAAGTAGCGGTAGCTGCACCTACCGCATCCTTTTCCATTTTTACCCTTCTTGTCTACGTTGCCCCCTGTCGGTGACCCCTTGAGAGTATAAAAGGAGGCCCAGGCGCAACGTAGAGGGGGTTCAGCGAGTGGGAGGTTCGGCCAGTTCGGCTCATTCAACACCAGGAACACTCTCACGCTCAGTCCGGCAGCGTCTATCGCTCCTGAGCAAGAATCCAATACACACAAACAAGCAGCAGTAGGGTTTTACGCATCCGTGCGGCCCAAAGCTGGGTAAAATCGCCCGTGTGTACCGCCTCGATCCGCTCTTTGTGCGCTCTCCGCCCCCCACCGAACCGAAAGGGGCCCTGTCCCCATAGGTGTCGGTGGAATCAGCAACCCCCCGACATTCCTGTTACCATTGATCTGAGAATCCGTAGCTCGGGACCCCCTACCACGAGATCTGCCGGTTTTGACACCGACAATGGTGCCTTCATTGAGAGTTTTGCTGTGTGATCGGCAAAAGATCAATGGCTCGCCTGCAGATCAACGGCGACATCAGCGTCTTCGTCACTGGCTCGACTAATCACCTTGGCTTGACCAAGGACTGTGCCCTGCCTCCAATCGTCATGTTCGTTCGAGGGCCTTCATCAACGTCAACTCCGGTCTCTATCATGATCATGGAGGAATCATCCATGGAACTCGGGGGCTCAACATCAACATTGCTCTCGGGCGACCGTGTTGTTTTTCCAAACAGCGAACTTGTATCTGGTACCACCACCGCCTCAATCAATGATTTGATGATTCCTTTGGTGGAATTGTGCGGAATTGAGTCTACAATAACACTGTAAAATTCTGTTGCGTTCCGATGGAGAAATCTTCGCCGGTCGCCGGTATACCAGAGCCCTGTCGAATCTAGATGGGAATCTGGACGAGTTTGGAGCGTGGTGTCCAGCATCTAGACCGGACATCCTTTGGAAGATCCAATCGTTGATTGGCTGCAGAATTCCTATATCTGCCACCTCTCAAAATTTCAGCTCGATCCAACCGTGCAAACTCCGGGAACCTTCCAATTAGTGCATCATTTTTTGGATCTGTTTTCTGCACGAATACGAATCCGACCTGAGTTCATCTTTCTTCATGAAAGGGATATTGGACAACCTTTTTGGAAGAATCTCTTTGTAGGATATTGTGTTTTGTTTATGAACACATGCTCAAAATTTTTGCTCTTTTTCAGAGTTAATCTTCGCCTTCACGCTGGTGTCAAACCAGGCTTTACTCCACGTCTGCCGACCTGCGCTAGACAGATCGTCGCTTCATCGAGCCGAGCCCAACCTTATCGGATCATTAGCTCGGCACGCCGAACAAGTGATCGACATCACGAATACTAAATTATCACCAACACCATCTCCCCACGGATTGCATGGGTCAGGCGCGCCGACATCGTCGCTCGGTTACTTCATCAATCCGACTTTCACTGCATCACAAGTTATGACCAGGGTCGGCATGGCCGCACTGTTGCTTCTTCAAGCTGATGTCCATCACGCCGAACTGCTTCAATACCTCGGCTGACATGGCAGTGATATGTCTCCGTCGTATCTACTTCTCCAAACACTTTTGCCCTTGTTTTGGACTCTAACTTGCATGATTTGAATGTAACTAACCCGGACTGACGCTGTTTTCAGCAGAATTGCCATGGTGCTATTTTTGTGCAGAAATAAAAAATACTGGAAGAAAGATCCACGTCAGGGGGCCACACCCTGTCCACGAGGGTGGGGGCGCACCCCCTGCCTCGTGGGCCCCCTGACGCTCCACCGACCTCAACTCCAACTCCATATATTCGTGTTCGGGGAGAAAAAAATCAGAGAGAAGGATTCATCGCGTTTTATGATATGGAGCCGCCGCCAAGCCCTAAACTCTCTCGGGAGGGCTGATCCGGAATCCGTTCGGGGCTCCGGAGAGGGGAATCCGCCGCCACCGTCATCATCGACCTTCCTCCATCACCAATTTCGTGATGCTCATCACCGTGCGTGAGTAATTCCATCATAGGCTTGTTGGACGGTGATGGGTTGGATGAGATTTATCATGTAATCGAGTTAGTTTTGTTAGGGTTTGATCCCTAGTATCCACTATGTTCTAAGATTGATGTTGCTATGACTTTTCTATGCTTAATGCTTGTCACTAGGGCCCGAGTGCCATGATTTCAGATCTGAACCTATTACGTTTTCATCAATATATGAGAGTTCTGGATCCTATCTTGCAATTCTATAATCACCTATTATGTGTTATGATCCCTTAACCCCGAAGTTACAATAATCGGGATACTTACCAGTGATGGCCGTAGTTTGAGGAGTTCATGTATTCACTATGTGTTAATGCTTTGGTCCGGTACTCTATTAAAAGGAGGCCTTAATATCCCTTAGTTCCCAATAGGACCCCGCTGCCACGGGAGGGTAGGACAAAAGATGTCATGCAAGTTCTTTTCCATAAGCACGTATGGCTATATTCGGAATACATGCCTACATTACATTGATGAACTGGAGCTAGTTCTGTGTCACCCTATGTTATAACTGTTGCATGATCGATCACATCCGGCATAATTCTCCATCACCGATCCATTGCCTACGAGCTTTCCATATATTATTTGTCGCTTATTTACTTTTCCATTGCTACTATTACCATCACTATAAAACCCAAAAAAATTACTTTTGCTACCGTTACTTTTTCCACTGTTACCACTACTATCATATTACTTTGATACTAAATACCTTGCTGTAGATATTAAGTTTCCAGGTGTGGTTGAATTCAAGGTTGTCAGAATCGCGATTTTGAATCGGATCGGAGCTCTGATGGTAGAATTGTAAATCGTAGAATCTTCACTACCAGGATCGTAGAAACGTAGATTTTATGAACTAAAATCTTAGAATCAGATGGGTAAGTTTGGATCGTAAATTCATAGAATCATATAACAGAATCGCGATTCTAACAACCTTGGTTGAATTGAAAACTCAGCTGCTAATACTTGAGAATATTCTTTGGCCCCCTTTGTGTCAAATCAATAAATTTGGGTTGAATACTCTACCCTCGAAAACTGTTGTGATCCCCTATACTTGTGGGTTATCAAGAACATTTTCTGGCGCCGTTGCCAGGGAGCATAGCTCTATTCTTTGAGTGACATGGGATTTATATCTGCTTATCATTATGAAGAACTTGAAAGATCAAAGAACCAAGATTTTTCCCTCAACTACGAGGGGAAGTAAGGAACTGCCATCTAGCTCTGCACTTGATTCACCTTCTGTTTTGAATAAGCTTGCGACACCTAAACCTGCTTCTGCTATTAATTCTGATATGTCGCATTTTATTGATGATGCCACTTCTGCTTTGCATGATACTTATGATGAAACTACTTCTATGCTTGATACTACTGTGCCACTTGGTGAATTTCTTGATGAACAACTTTCTAGGGCTAGAGAGAATGAAATTATTGAAACTGATGATATTGATGAAAGTGATGATGAAGATTCTCCCCCTAGATATGAATTGCCTGTTGTGCCTGAGGGTTATGTTATGGATGAAGAAACTGCTAGAGACTTTCTTGCCTGCAATGATAGAAGTGATCTTGAGAAACTATTAGCTAAGCTTAAAGAAAAATCTCTGAATGCTAGAATGAAATATGATCCTGCTTATGTTACTTCACCTATCTTTATTACTGATAAGGATTATGATTTGTCTGTTGATCCTGATATAATTACTTTGGTTGAATTTGATCCTTTCTATGGCTATGAATCTGAAACTGTTGTGGAACATCTTAATAAATTAAATGATGTAGCTACCCTGTTCAAGAATGATGAGAAAACTCGCTACTATTATATCCTTAAATTATTTCCGTTCCCATTAAAGGGTCATGCTAAGATATGGTTTAATTCTCTTGATCCTGGTTGTGTGCGTAGTCCCCGGGATATGATTTATTACTTCTCTGCTAAATATTTCCCCACTCATAAGAAACAAGCTGCCTTAAGGGAAATATATAATTTTGTGTGAATTGAAGAAGAGAGCCTCCCACAAGCTTGGGGGAGGCTTCTCCAATTACTTAATGCTTTGCCTGATCATCCTCTCAAGAAAAATGAAATACTTGATATCTTTTATAATGGACTAACCGATGCTTCGAGAGATTACCTGGATAGTTGTGTTGGTTGTGTTTTCAGGGAAAGAACTATTGATCAAGCTGAAATTCTATTGAATAATATGTTGATCAATGAAAATAATTGGACACTTCCTGAACCAACTCCTAAGCCAACTCCGAAGAAAAGGGGTATTCTATTTCTCAATCTTGAAGATATGCAAGAGGCAAATAAATCTATGAAAGAAAAAGGTATTAAAGCTGAAGATGTTAAGAATTTACCTCCTGTTGAATAAATGCATGGTCTTAATTCATCACCTATTGAGGAAACACACGGTCTCGATAACCCGGCATAGGTAGTAAAGGTAAATTCTCTCTATAGATATGATAAAGCTGAAATCCCTCCTGCTAAGTTTGCTAGCCAATGTTTGGATGAATTTGATAACTTTATGGTTAAGCAAGAAGATTTTAATGCTTACTTTGGTATACAATTGAAACATAATGCTTATATGATTGAACACTTGAGTGATTATATGGCTAGTGTTAAAGGTGAACTTAAACTTATTAGTAAACATGCTTATATGGTTACCACTCAAGTAGAACGAGTACTTAAAGCTCAGAATGATTTGCCGAATGAATTAAATAATAAGAAGCATGTAATGCTGTTAGAGTTTTGACTTGAGGTGGTAAAATGACTCAGGAACCTTTGTATCCTGAGGGCCATCCTAAGAGAATTGAGCAAGATTCTCAGAGAGCTAATGTAGATGTACCTAGTCCTTCTAAAAGGAAGAAAAATAAAAATGATAGGACTTTGCATGCTTCTAGTGAACTTGTTATTGACACACCTGAGAATCCCAATGATATTTCTATTTCTGATGCTGAAACACAATCTGGTAATGAACATGAACCTAGTGATAATGTTCAAGATGATGCTCAACCTAGTAATGATAATGATGTAGAGATTGAACTTGCTGTTGATCTTGATAACCCACAATCAAAGGATCAACGTTATGATAAAAGAGACTTTGTTGCTAGGAAGCATGGTAAAGAAAGAGAACCATGGGTTCAGAAACACATGCCTTTTCCTCCTAAACCATCCAAGAAAAAGGATGATGGGGATTTTGAGCGCTTTGCTGAAATGATTAGACCTATCTTTTTGCGTATGCGTTTGACTGATATGCTTAAAATGAATCATTATGCTAAGTATATGAAAGATATTGTTACAAATAAGAGAAAGATACCGGAAGCTGAAATTACCACCATGCTTGCTAATTATACTTTTAAGGGTAGAATAGCAAAGAAACTTGGAGATCCAGGAGTACCAACTATACCATGCTCCATTAAAAGAAACTATGTTAAAACTGCTTTATGTGATCTTGGAGCCGGTGTTAGTGTTATGCCTCTCTCTTTATATTGTAGACTTGATTTGAATAAGTTGACACCTACTGAAATATCTTTGCAAATGGCTGATAAATCAACTGCTATACCTGTCGGTGTTTGTGAGGATGTGCCTGTTGTGGTTGCAAATGTTACTATTTTAACGGACTTTGTTATTCTTGATATTCCCGAGGACGATAGTATGTCTATTATTATTGGAAGACCCTTTTTGAATACTGCAGTGGCTGTTATTGACTGCAACAAAGACAATGCCACTTTTCATGTTAATGGTAATGAGCATACGGTACACTTTCTGAGGAAACAACCTTAAGTCCACAGTATCAACTCTATTGGAAAAAATTCAACAATTACTATTGGAGGTTTTGAATTTCCTCTTCCTACTGTCAAGAAGAAATATGATATTCTTATTGTTGGGGATGTGCATATCCCCGTTGAGGTAATCTAGTGTTATTTGAAAATTTTCCGGTTTCATGTTATTCGAAATGAGTTTGTTAACAAGACCTAATCAACCTTGTTAGTGGATTCCTTTTGATGAGCATGAGATGGATGAAGTTAGAAAACACAACTCTCCGTACCCTCTTTTTACTTCCTGTTATTTATATTAAATAAAACAAAAATAGTATTTTCTGTCTGTTTTCTGAATTATCCATGCAACAAAAAATACCTCGAAAATAAAAGTTCTCCAAATGCCCTGAAATTCAAATATGATTTTTTTCTAGAATATTTTTGAATATCTAGCACTGAAAAAATAGCAGGGGGAGCAGCCACGTGCCCACGAGGGTGGAGGGCGCGCCCACCCCCTGGGCGCGCCCCCTGCCTCATGGACACCATGTGGGTCCCCTCCACTTATTCCAGCCACCACACACTCCTTCTTCCTCCCCAAAAAATCACTAACCAGCTCAAGCACGAGTTCTAGCTCATCTTGCTGCCATTTTCGATCTCCTTGCTCAAAGCTCCATTCACAAAATTGCTTTGGGGGATTGTTCTTTGGTATGCGACTCCTCCAATGGTCCAATTAGTTTTTGTTCTAGTGCTTTATTAATTGCAAATTTTTGCTGCTTAGGTGACCCTGTTCTTGAGCTTGCATGTCAAATTTATATGGTCAAAAGTAGTTTTAATGCATGATATTGCCTCTAGGCACTTGTAGGAGTAATTGCTATCAATTTTGTTGAGTTGGGTTCACTTTTATTTTTGAGTTGCTAATTTTTTTAGAAAATTTCCGAAAAAGATGAAGAGATTTTTCAGGGGCTCATCGAGCCGAAGCTCGAAGGATAAACAAAGTGAAGAGATAAGAAGCCCAAGTACAATCTCCCTCGCACCGCGGAGGTTTGGCCGTGTGAATGGCCTTGTGATGATTTCTTGAGAGCAGCCGGGATTTATGATGATTTCTATGAGTTGGCTGAGAATGCAGGCCTCACCGCCTTCCTCCACGACCAATGGGAACAATATCTCTTACTCACCAATATATTTGTGCAAAACTTTCATTTCCATGCTAGGAGCTCACCACCTTCAGTGGAATTTTATTTATATGATGAGTATAAGGAGATGTCACTTCGTGATTTTTGTCGGGTTTGTTTGATCCCTTTTGAGGGCAGTGTAGAGGAATCACATCGTGACGATGTGGAAGGGTTTATTGATACAATTGTTGTAGGGGAAACGAGGAAGGTTTCCGATGCAAGAATTACTAGCATACATTTTCCTGTTTTATGTTACTTCGCAATATTTGCTAGTAGATGCTTGATTGGTCGCTGAAACTGTGGCAACCTTAGTGCCCCTGATATTGTTATTTTGTGCCATGCCTTGTTCCGTGATGACACATTTAGTATGGGTGCTATTGTTGCAAAGTGGTTAAATCTTAACTGTACTAAGGGCCCCATCTTGGGAGGTATCTTTGCCTCGCGCCTCGCTGCACACATTAACATACCTATTAGGCATTATGAGAAAGAAGAAAAGTTGTTGCCTCCTGTTTTTCTAGACTATAAGAGTATGTTAGAACATGATTTTATTGTTAAGAATAAGGAAAAGATGCTTAAATACAAGCTGGTTTTTTGATAAAAATCACCCTAAGACTATCACTTTGCCTGCTCCTTCCTTGTTTGACTTATCTGCAGGCAAGTACCTTGTTCCGCCGGAGGCCATTCACGCCTACCGAAACCCCACACCAGCTACAGAGCCAGATCTGCAACCACAACTAGTTCCTTCACGATAGTCTGTTTACCAGTGGGATCCGGAGGAGATTGCGAACCAGTGGAAACTGGAGGCTCCTTCTCGGTACAACCCCAACTATTACTTTGGATATCCATCAGGCCAGCCGTGGCCATAGACCAACTTAGGCCAAAAGCCTAAGCTTGGGGGAGTACGTACTTCTCACAGACATTGCATTCCTGTTCACACACTCATGCTAGTTGTCGGTGCTCATACTTTTTCATTGTAATATCCATGCTAGTTTATTTCCCTTTTTATGCTTTCTTCTTGTGTGTTTGATAAACTTTAAGAAAAAACAAAAAAATATTTGTAGCTTTTAGTTAGTTTACTTTCTGTGCCTATAGTAGTAGTAATTAAAAAGAAAACCCAAAAAGATTTCTCGTTCTTCTTTTGCTTGTTGGGAGCTTTCCCGTGTAAGTAGTTTTATTTCTTTTCTTTCCCTTGGGGGTCGAGAGGAGAAGACCATGATTAAAATGTTGAGTGGCTCTCATATGCATTATTGTTGATCTAACAAAGAGACCATATTACCTTGTCTTCTCTCTTGAATTGAATGCTTGCAGATTCTAGCTTAGTCCAATGCATGTGCACTATTATTATTATCCACACTATTCGGTCGTGCAAGTGAAAGCCAATAATGATGATTATATGATGAACTTATTGAGATGAGAAAAGCTGGTATGAACTCGACCTCTCTTGTTTTTGTAAATATGATTAGTCCATCGTTCCTGATTCAGCCTATTATGAAAGAAACATATTTGCAATGACAATTAGAGATTATAGTTGCTTATGTCATGCTTAATTAGCCAGGAGATTATAATGGTTTACCTTGCGTGTCAACATGCTATTAAAATGGTTGTGATGTGGTATGATAGGGTGGTATCCTCCTTTGAATGATTCGAGTGGCTTGAGTTGGCACATGTTCACGCATGTAGTTGAAACAAAATCAACATAGACTCTACGATATTTATGTTCATGGTGCATTATATCCTACTCATGCTTGCATTTGGTGTTGATTAATTTTAATGCATGCTCATGACTGTTGTCGCTCTCTAGCTGGTCAGTTCCCAGTCTTTTTCTAGCCTTCACTTGTACTAAGTGGGAATACTGCTTGTGCATCCAATTCCATAAACCCCAAAGTTGTTCCATATGAGTCCACCATACCTACCTATATACGGTATCTACCTGCCGTTCCAAGTAAATTTGTATGTGTCAAACTCTAAACCTTCAAATAAACATTCTGTTTTGTATGCTCGAATAGCTCATGTATAAACTAGGGTTGTTTGTATCTTCCATGCTAGGCGGGTTATTCTCAAGAGGAGTGGACTCCGCTCCTCACTCACGAGAAAATGGCTGATCAGCGGGATGCCCAGTCCCATGCTTTATGCAAATCAAATCAAAATAACTGCAAACAAAACTCCCCCGGGACTCTTGTTAGTTGGAGGCACTCGTTGTTTCAAGCAAGCCATGTATTGATTCTTGTTGGTGGAGGGGGAGTATAAACTTTATCATTCTGTTTGGGAACCGCCTATAATGTGTGTAGCATGGAAGATATCGAGATCTCTCGGTTGTTATGTTGACAATGAAAGTATACCGCTCAAAATATTATTCATATCTATTTCAAAATCGAGCTCTGGCACCTCTACAAATCCCTGTTTCCCTCTGCGAAGGGCCTATCTATTTACTTCTATGTTGAGTCATCATCCTCTTATTAAAAAGCACCAGTTGGAGAGCACCGCTGTCATTTGCATCAATTACTGTTAGTTTACATTGAGTATGGCTTGACTGGATCTCTTTTACCATGAATTACAATGTCTAGTCAGTCCTTGATCTTTAAATGTGCTCTGCATTTATGTTTTGCGGTCTCAGAAAGGTCTAGCGAGGTACCATCTTGTTATATCATATCATGATTGTTTTGAGAAAGTGTTGCCATCTGAGATCTATTATTATTGCTCGCTAGTTGATTATGCCATTGATATGAGTAAATGTGAGACCTAAATGTTATTGCGAATGTGGTTAGTTCATAATCTTTGCTGAAAACTTGAATGCTGGCTTTACATATTTACAGCAACAAGAGCAAATAGAGTTTGTAAAAGTTTTTCTTTATCACTTTCAGTTTATCAACTGAATTGCTTGAGGACAAGCAAAGGTCTAAGCTTGGGGGAGTTGATACATCTCCGTCCTATCTACTTTTCCATACACTTTTGCCCTTGTTTTGGACTCTAACTTGCATGATTTGAATGGAACTAACCCGGACTGACGCTGTTTTCAGCAGAATTGCCATGGTGTTATTTTTGTGCAGAAATAAAAGTTCTCGGAATGACCTGAAAATCAACAGAGATTACTTTTGGAATATATAAAAAATACTGGAAGAAAGATCCACGTCAGGGGGCCCACACCCTGTCCATGAGGGTGGGGGCGCGCCCTACCCCCTTTGGGCGTGCCCCCTGCCTCGTGGGTCCCCTGACGCTCCACCGACCACAACTCCAACTCCATATATTCGTGTTCGGGGAGAAAAAAATCAGAGAGAAGGATTCATCGCGTTTTACGATATGGAGCCGCCGCCAAGCCCTAAACTCTCTCCGGAGGGCTGATCTGGAATCCGCTCGGGGCTCCGGAGAGGGGAATCCGCCGCCATCGTCATCATCAACCTTCCTCCATCACCAATTTCATGATGCTCATCGCCGTGCGTGAGTAATTCCATCGTAGGCTTGCTAGACGGTGATGGGTTGGATGAGATTTATCATGTAATCGAGTTAGTTTTGTTAGGGTTTGATCCCTAGTATCCACTATGTTCTAAGATTGATGTTGCTATGACTTTTCTATGCTTAATGCTTGTCACTAGGGCCCGAGTGCCATGATTTCAGATCTGAACCTATTACGTTTTCATCAATATATGAGAGTTCTGGATCCTATCTTGCAATTCTATAATCACCTATTATGTGTTATGATCCCTTAACCCCGAAGTTACAATAATCGGGATACTTACCAGTGATGGCCGTAGTTTGAGGAGTTCATGTATTCACTATGTGTTAATGCTTTGGTCCGGTACTCTATTAAAAGGAGGCCTTAATATCCCTTAGTTCCCAATAGGACCCCGCTGCCACGGGAGGGTAGGACAAAAGATGTCATGCAAGTTCTTTTCCATAAGCACGTATGGCTATATTCGGAATACATGCCTACATTACATTGATGAACTGGAGCTAGTTCTGTGTCACCCTATGTTATAACTGTTGCATGATCGATCGCATCCGGCATAATTCTCCATCACCGATCCATTGCCTACGAGCTTTCCATATATTGTTCTTCGCTTATTTACTTTTCTGTTGCTACTGTTACCAGCACTATAAAACCCAAAAAAGTTACTTTTGCTACCGTTACTTTTGGCTACCGTTAGCACTACTATCATATTACTTTGCTACTAAATACCTTGATGCAGATATTAAGTTTCCAAGTGTGGTTGAATTGACAACTCAACTGCTAATACTTGAGAATATTCTTTGGCTCCCCTTGTGTCGAATCAATAAATTTGGGTTGAATACTCTACCCTCGAAAACCATTGCAATCCCCTATTCTTGTGGGTTATCAGACAGCTACAACGTCTCCTTACTAACCCGTTCCGTTATCTCGGCCTAGACCAGGGGCTTTGCCATCTCTTCATCAGCCTACTCCGGAGACTTCGGCGTCACCAGTCGACCTGCTTCGTCACGTTAGATGGACCAGGGGCTTTTTCTCGGCGAACCAATCTTTGCCAGCATCGCCATGTCGTCGCTTCATCGCCCATTAGGCAATGGGTCTGCCAAATGGTGGCCGCATTAACGACGGTCGCATGGTGGTTCGGTCAGTTTCCGTATATAGTTCGGCGAATGCCAAATCCCGAACTCGGACCGGCCTGTGAATTCGGGGTTTGCCATGCCTTTCACCGCGTCACGCCGATGCCCTGCATCAACATTGACTTCGGCGCCAGGCCACATCTCTTTAAATAAATTATTTTTGAGAAAAGCAATTATGCAAGGATTTTATATATATTTATATTATCCTTTTTGGAGCACACTATTTTATGTGTGTAGGTGACCGACTTCGACTGCATCACGCGATCACTTTGGCAAGCCAACATCGTCGTCGTAATTGGCATAAATCGGCTCCCATGATCACCTTGTTGATTGAATTGCCATACCGACATGTTCGGTTGCCTCGGGGACTTCGGCATCATCAAGAGGGTCCTACCTCGTCGGGTGTTCGGCGACAGGCCATATTTCTTTTATTACTCACTTTCCATAAATTATTAATCATGCAACTTTTATTAAATTTATTATTATTATTACTATTATCTCCGGCTTGCACTATCTTCTATGCACTGGTAAATAATCCGAATTGTGCAATGATGTCACCTCGGCGTATCGACATACCAAGTCACCTCGGCTGGACCGGGGGCTTCGTCATCACTTCATTAACCCACGCCGGGTACTTCGGTGTCACACTGCCGGTCTGCATCGGCCGTGCTTTGTCGCCACTTCGGAGCGTCGAGCTCTTCGCTCTACCACCTCAGGACCGGCTTGGGGGCTGGGACCTCGTCCCACCATAAGCTCAGACCGCGTCATCAATGCTGAACACATTAACCAGCTAAGTCACTTTTATGCTCAAAGTTTTATATTTTTAATTTGTGTTCGGTTCGACCATGCTCACATACGTTATTTGTTAAAACACTTCTCTTACCCAAGTTTATTGGGGGCTCTTAAATTTATATGAGTTTTTTATAGTAAATGTGTTGTCTTCCTAGTCATTGCAAAATCTTTTTCTATCACTCCTTTTTCGACGCGAGAGTGTGGTCAATAGCCGGATAGCCCATTTTCTCTCTAATGACCCCTCGAGTTTAGTTCCCTAAACTGGCCTAACGAGAAGTACTCCGCCTTTGGGATAGGAGGTTGAAGCCGAAGGCTTACCCACTCGACGTCTTAAGATCGGATGTGTCATGTTAAAGCACGACAGAAGCAAAAATTAATTTTAAGACCAATTTTCGGATTGGCACCAATTTTTTTGATTTAGTTCAGACGTAGAGTTTCCGCATAAGTTTTTTGGTTTTTGAAGCTTATGTCACTTTTTGATCTATTTGTGTGCTTTTTTATGAGGCGGGACATCCTCTTGACTGAGGTACCCTACGTAATAATCCAGCTTGGGAAATCTTTTTCGACCCATAGTTCGGCATTTTTTCTGCCGACCTGCACCTCGGTGTTCGGTCCGAGCATAAATCCCACAGTACACTTCCAGACACTTTTCAGGCATCAACAATATCAATAGGGGACTGCGACTTGAGCCGAACCCACCAAAAGCCAAGGTACTCCGAGGAGTCCTCAGCAAAATGTTCTCGGATATTCCTTTATATGCATCAATTTCGAATTGTGTCTTCGGTCAATAGTTGGGTTGCCCGGCTCCTGTGCTTGCCTCCTAGGTTCCGCTTTGTTCGGCTACGTGCGCAAAGGGAGAACCACTATGGTTGTGCTTCCAGCTAGCATGGTTAAGTGCTTCGGTGGAGAAATCCAAAAACTGACTGTCACAATAAGTGTAAACTGGTCAGCGATCCAGTGACTGTATTAAACTATAAGATCGATAGAGGTCACCACGTGTTAAATGACGACGTTCATAACATTGGCCGAAGTGTTTACGGCTTGACCTCGACTGTCACTAAACACTAACCGGGGGCTAGTTACTGGCCTCCCAACTTTAAGCTCCTATGACTAAGTGAAAGTTATAAAGCCTGCATATCTGATTGCCTCGTTTCCGCTAACACAACCGCCTTCGGGCACTGAGACGTCGGCTAAGGGTTGTTTTGTTATCGCGAAAACACCATGCATGGCATCTACAAGGGGGTGGAAGCCGACGATGGGCCACTTTCAACAGATAAGCGGTCCCAATGGAGTCAAAATAAAGATATCATCGGTGTTTGTATTTAATATACGAGGACTGGCTTCCACAATCATTGTTATAAGGGAAAACTTTGTTTTTGCCACTCTAGTTTTTGCCCACTTTGCTTATGCCACTCTAGAATTTGACATTTCACTTTTGCCACTCTTAGTTTTGACAATATATCACTTTTGCCATTCTGTGGCAAAAGCAACATTTTTAGAGTGGCAATTGTGATACATTGTCAAAAGCTAAGAGTGGCAAAAGTGAAATAAAAAATTATCGGTTTTGCCATGGAATGGCATTTATGATGTATTGTCAAAACCAAGAGTGTCAAAAGTGAAATGTCAAATTCTAGAGTGGCATAAGCAAAGTGGGCAAAAACTAGAGTGGCAAAAACAAAGTGGGCAAAGTTTTCCATAAATATGCATCAATTTGCCTTAAGATTTTGGCCAAGCTAGGTTGCCTGGCTCATGTGCTTACCCCTACATTCCCGATTGTTCGGCTAGGCGGTAAAGGGAGCACCTCTATGGTTGTTACTACTAGGCCATCTGAGTTAGTACCTCAGAATGGGTGAAGCCGAAAGCTAGCGATCTTAAAAGATATAATTGGTCGGCAATGACGAAAGTGAATTTTTTTGGTTCATTAATACCATGGAGTTCGGGAACTTTCCCCGAACTAAATCCTCAATATTTTCCTCCCACATTGATTGGAGGTGAGGTTTCATGATCATGATCAGCTTGATAACCCAAAGAAAGGAACTGATAGCGGGATTATTTTCTTTGGAAGATGTTTCATATCTCTTTGCGTACCTTTATTTATAAAACCGTATGGTCGGATTGCCTTATTTTCCATAAATCTTTGCCATTATAACGGCTTTATAAAGTAGGACAAACACTCCCCGGCTTCTGGCCGAGGAGGTTGAAGCCGATGGTCGGTCAACAAAGTTTTGTATAGTGCGGGTCCAAGCATTAATGATGTAAAGTACTTGGATACATAGAATATTTACACATAATTTGTGATTTTACTCTGGATATCGATCCTTAATTCGGCCACCTGTGCCCGCATTAAGGCTCGGGGGCTACTGGGCTTCAGGCTTATCATTCACTAGTATTAAAGGGGCACATCGATCCCCTGATATGGTGCTGCCACCCGACCAGTGTCTCAGGGGCTACTGCATTGCCTATTCAATGCATAAAATTCAAAGTGCTCAGTGTTTGGTTGGACCGGACTATGCGCAAACGCGTCTTCGGATAACAATAGGTACCATGTGGGACTTATCCGGCATCAAGCTAATATATTACGCCGACTTCTCAAAACCTTCTCTCAAGGGCCCGTTCGCCGATCACTATTTCCTCTAATATATTACACCACGTTTCTATTCCTAAGTATGCCGCCAAGTTGGGAATTGATCCTCAGGATGATTTTATGAATCGACCTGAGTCTCAGGGGCTACTACGGCCAGCGGTTTAATTTTATCCTTTAGGTGCATCCCCGATATTAGGCCAACATGCACCTTGAGGGCTACTGGCTATACATCTCAGCAGGTATACATTGCACAATTCGGGATCAAATTCATAACAATCAGCCTGTGGCTGGGGTGGCGCACCACCTCGGATACAGTCTGGCGTTGGTGCTCGACCGCAAAAGATACCTCGGAAGCAGTCCGGCATAAAGCTCGGTTGGAAGTTGTTGGCTACATAGAGGGCATCTCTGGCATTAAGCTCGTTTGAACCCTTTTAACTTTTTCAAGACCAAGGTAATCTATGACACCTTGGATACAGTCCAGCATTGGAGCTCGGATATAGTTCGGAGTTAGAGCTCAGAGACATTCCAGCGTTGAAGCTCGGTAGCGGTCCGACATTGGTGCTCGGCTGCAAAAGATACCTCGAATGTAGTCCGGCGTTGGAGCTCGGACGCGAGAGGACACCGCCACACGGGAAACACTTCAAACCCAAGGTGGGCGTAAAAATAAAAAGGAATTGATAACGACCGATAACTTAAAGGGGCTCCTCAGATACCCAACGTGTAAACTCTTCGGACTCACTTCGGCGATCCTCAAGATCGAAGATTTTAATATTTGTTGAACCGGTTTTCAAGACCGACGACTGAAGATGAACAACAGTTCAGAAGAATCGAGGAGCATCCACAACTTGAAGACCGGTTCAGGGGGCTACTGACGGTGTCCTGGACTAGGGGTACTCACCATGTCATCTCCCGATCAGGTGGATCAGGCCGAGGACCCCCATGGCGGTTTACTCATGGGCCACTTCGGGCAGCCCATGCCGCATTCAAGGAATATTCCACAAGACTTGATGATCAAGACAAGGAATCCTCTCCACCAACGTATTCGACTAGGACTCTTATCCTAAGCCTCCGGTACATATATAAACCAAGACCAGGCTAGTCGATAGATCATTATGACATTATTCATTATACCCTTAGGTTTTAGACCACAACATATGATTTCACTGTAGATCAACTCTGTACTTGATACTCCATCAATATAAACAAGAGCAGGATGTAGGGTTTTACCTCCATCAAGAGGGCCTGAACCTGGGTAAAACATCATCTCCTTTGTTCCTATTACCATTGATCCGAGAATCCATAGCTCGGGACCCCCTACCCCGAGATCTACCGGTTTTGACATCGACATCATCCCCTGATATTAGGTGTCTTTCGCTTTTGCCAGATCTATAGAGGTATTACGAGTCCTCCATCCCAGATTCCCTCACCGCGGGCATCTAGTTCTCAAAAATTCTGATTTTTTAAACATGATTATATACAAATTTCACACGTTGTCCTAATTTTTCAGAGTTTGTTCACATCCTTACAAACTGTTATGTTTTTGACAGATTCTATTTTCGTTTCATAGTTTGCTTGTTTTAGTGATGCTATGGATTATATCAGGGGGGAGGGGGAGTTGTAAGTCATGGAGAATTCAGAATAAAGTAGGTATTACGCAATAATAAAACATGAATGGGTTTATAACAATACCTAAAGTTTATGATTTGCTTGTTATACTAATGGTTGTCATGAGGTTTCTATTGAGTTTTGTGTGCTCAAGTTTTCAAGTTTTGGGTGAGATCACGATAGATGAAGGAATAAGAAGTGGCATGACCCTAAGCTTGGGGATGCCCATGGCACCCCAAGGTAATATTCAAGGAGAACCAAGCATCTAAGCTTGGGGATGCTCCGGATGTCATCCCCTCTTTCGTCTACAATCCATCGATATATTACTTGGAGCTATATTTTTATTCATCACATGATATGAGTTTTTCTTGGAGCGTCGTGTATTATAGTAGTCTTTTCTTAGTTTGCGTTTTAGTTTGCCACAATCATTGTTGCTGGACACACCTTTTGAGAGGGACACACATTTATTAATGATTTGTTAGAATACTCTATGTGCTTCACTTATATCTTTTGAGCTAGGCAGTTGCTCTAGTGCTTCAATTGTATTTTTTTAGAGCACGATGGTGGTTTTATTTTAAAGAAATAGTTGCACTCTCATGCTTCACTTATATATTTCTGAGAGTCTACTTGTCTACTTGTAGATGCAGAATCGTTTCGGTCTACTTGTCTCGGAGCCTATATATGATCATTGCCTTGGATATCGTCATAATTATTTGCTTTTCTATCAATTTCCCAATAGTAATTTGTTTACTCACCATATGATATTTTCAAGAGAGAAGCCTCTAGTGAAAAATATGGCCCCCGGGTTACTACTTCTTGAGCTTGCGTTGATTTTTCCATTGAAGAGGAAAGGGCGATGCTGCAAAGTAGAGATAAGTATTTCCCTCGGTTAGGAACCAAGGTATCAATCCAGTAGGAGGAACACACAAGTCTCCAATAGATGCACATGCACAAACTAACAAACACTTGCACACAACGCGAAAAGAGGTTGTCAATCCCTTCACGGTCACAAGCAAGAGTGAGCTCTAATAGAGATAGGTATAAAAGATAAATAAAAGTGTAAAATAAAGTAAAGGTAAATAAATTGCAGCAGGGTATTTTTTGGTTTTTGGTTTTATAGATCTGAAAATAATATGATAAAAATAGATCCAGGGGCCATAGGTTTCACTAGAGGCTTCTCTCTTGAAGAAAGCATACGGTGGGTGAACAAATTACTACTGAGCAATTGATAGAAAAAGCACATAGTTATAACGATATCTAAGGAAATGATCATGAATATAGGCATCACGCCTGTGACAAGTAGACCGACTCCTGCCTACATCATCTACTATTACTCCAACTTTGATTGCTATCCAACATGCATCTAGTGTATTAAGTTAACAAGAACGGAGTAATGCCTTAAGCAAGATGACATGATGTAGAGGGATAGATCCAAGAAATATGGTAAAAACCCATCTTTTTATCCTTAATGGCAACCATACAAATACGTGCCTCGCTACCCCTACTATCACTGGGTGAGGGCACTGCAAGATTGAACCCATCACAAATCACCTCTCCTCTTGCAAGATAGATCAATCTAGTTGGCCAAACCAAATCAATATATCAGAGAGAAATACAAAGCTATCTTAATCATGCATAAAAGAGTTCAGAGAAGACTCAAATAATATTGATAGATAATCTGATCATAAATCCACAATTCATCATATCTCAGCAAACGCACCGTGAGGGAGTCCTGGATTAGGGGGTGTTCGGGTAGCCGGACTATACCTTCAGCCGGACTCCTGGACTATGAAGATACAAGATTGAAGACTTCGTCCCGTGTCCGGATGGGACTTTCCTTGGCGTGGAAGGCAAGCTTGGCGATGCGGATATTCAAGATCTCCTACCATTGTAACTGACTCTATGTAACCCTAACCCTATCCGGTGTCTATATAAACCGGAGGGTTGTAGTCCGTAGGCAATCAACTCCATACACAACAATCATACCATAGGCTAGCTTCTAGGGTTTAGCCTCCTTGATCTCGTGGTAGATCTACTCTTGTACTACCCCTATCATCAATATTAATCAAGCAGGAGTAGGGTATTACCTCCATCGAGAGGGCCCGAACCTGGGTAAAAAACATCGTGTCCCTTATCTCCTGTTACCATCCGGCCTTGACGCACAGTTCGGGACCCCCTACCCGAGATCCGCCAGTTTTGACACCGACATTGGTGCTTTCATTGAGAGTTCCTCTGTGCCGTCACAATCAGGAAGGATGCCTTCTCCCGTCTTTAAAGACGGCGCCGTTGCTAAGGGAGCCTTGGCTGTCGGCCAAACCCTCCGGCTAGGTGGTTTCCTCATGACCGCCTGTTCGGCTGTTGCGCCGATGGTGACCTCTCTGGTCATCAAAAGCAACCTACACGTCAGCTCGGAGCTCGTCGAGCAGCTAGATCCAATGGAGCTCTCTTCCGTAAACGAGCTCTTGGGTCGCATCGCCGCCCTAGGGGTCGCTACGGATTACGACCAGGTTGGGCTTAAACCCGATCTAAGAGAAATTAACTCTCCCCAAGTCACCCACCATGTTGCCGTGGTAGAGGCGCAGTGCGGCGACCCTTCATCTATTTTAAGGACTAGCTACGTCCGAATTCTAGACCCCTCGAAGCCGGATACCCGCGGAGAGGAGGATGTAACTCAAGACCTGAGCTTAGGATCAGGCAACGGGATAGATTCGTTGGACAACATCCAAGAATCCGAACTTCAGAGTTCAGAAACTCTTCGGTCTCCGAATCTTGGATTGGGTGAGGTTTCAGATTCAACGACACCCGCCCACCCGAACATAGGCGATCTCTCCCAAATCAGGCAGAGGCCCGAGGAAACAGTACATCATTACTAGGCCAGATTCCTCATGGTTATGAACAGGATAAAGGATTGCCACGAGGGAGACGCAATCTCAATTTTCTGCAGTAATTGCACGGACGAGGGAATCCTTAACGCTGTAAGTCGTCGTGATATTACACGCTTTGCTGACTTGGCGTCCATAGTACAAAAATACTGTGCGATGGAAAGCGCTTGGAAAACCGAAATAAAATTTTGGGATAATCCGACCTTGAATAGTAATCCCGTCCGAACTAAGAGGGTGCATCATCATAGGACACTCGGGATAAACACCAAAAAGCCAAAACCCTCTACAGGGCATGGAACCATACTGGAAAGGTGGCTTGATGGACCCTGTAGAATTCACAGTACAAAGGACGCCAGGCCAACTCACAGCCTTAGAGCATGTTGGATACTCTGGCAGGTGGCCAAAATTGGCGAGGACCTCTTAATTCTGGAGGCCGCAAAAAGCCAGCCCGAGGACACCAGTACTGTTCTCGCAGTCTTCGAGACTTTTGCATCAGACAATGTGCGAAAAAGAACACTCCGCAGCCTCGCCGAAGTCTATCAAGTTGCAACAATAAATCCATGGAGGGACACTGCCATTACCTTCAACGCAAGTGATGAACCTAGATTCCGAACAGCCCGAGCACCAGCCGCATTGGTCCTCAGTCCCATAGTGGACGACTTTCGCCTCACCAAGGTGCTCATGGATGGAGGAAGCGGATTGAACCTCATTTATGAGGAAACCCTTCAAAAAATGGAAATAGACTGGAACCGCGTCGAGCGAAGCAGCACAACCTTTAGAGGAATAATCCCTAGTCGGGAAGCGCGCTGCACAGGAAAAATCACACTAGATGTGGTGTTCGGCACGCCGGATAATTACAGGTCCGAAGAAGTCACGTTTCAGGTGGCCCCGTTTAAGAGCGGATATCACGCTTTACTAGGGTGGGAAGCATTCACAATCTTCCAAGCAATACCCCATTACGGGTACATGAAGCTTAAGATGCCCGGGCCGAATGGAATTATCACTCTAGCTAGTGATCCGGACATAGCACTCCGCGCCGAAAACAAGACGGCCGCATTAGCTCTTGAGGCACTATCCGAAGCCTTAGCGGATGAGGAACTGACTGCACTGCGCTCCATGGTTAACAAGGATGATGTGATACTCGACAAGAGATCCAAATCCACATCCTTCAAGCCAGCTGACGAAATAGTCAAATTCCAGGTCCATCCAACAGACCCCAATAAAACAGCTTCCATCGGGGCACGACTGAACCCTGATGTAGACGCCGCACTGCGAGAGTTCCTACGAGAGAACTGGGACATCTTCGCCTGGCACCCTTCAGACATGCCAGGAATCCCACGCAGGCTGGCCGAACACAGCTTAAATATCCTAAAAGGATTTAAACCTGTCAAACAAGCCCTTCGGCGTTTTTCCGAACCCAAGAGACAGGCTATGGGAGAGGAGCTAGCCAAGCTATTGGAGGCCGGATTCATTAGAGACATAAAACATCCGGACTGGCTAGCAAACCTGGTGATGGTACCAAAGAAGGATAAATCCTGGCGCCTGTGTGTCGATTTTAAAGACCTTAACAAGGCTTGCCCAAAGGATCCCTTCCCCCTCCCCCGTATCGATCAAATTATCGATGCCACCGCAGGACACGATTCGTTGTGTTTCCTCGACGCATACTCCGGTTACCATCAAATCAAGATGGCAGAATCAGACCAAGCCGCAACAGCATTCATCACACCATACCGCCCATTTTGCTTCAACACAATGCCCTTCGGGCTGAAAAACACCGGCGCAACATATCAGCGCATGATCCAGACATGTCTGGCAAACCAGATCGGCAAAATAGTGGAGGCGTATGTAGATGATGTGGTCGTCAAATCAAGACATGTCGAATCTCTAGTAGACGACTTGAGGTGTACATTCGATAACCTCCGACAATATGACATCAAGCTCAACCCAGAAAAATGCGTCTTCGGTGTTCCAGCCGGAAAGCTCCTGGGCTTCATTGTATCCGGTAGAGGAATTGAAGCAAACCCAGCCAAGATCCGAGCTTTGTCACAATTGGATGTCCCAAAGGACCTTAAACAAATACAAAAATTAACCGGCTGTGTGGCGGCTTTAAGCTGCTTCACCTCCCGCTTGGGAGAAAAGGCACTACCCCTTTATCGCCTCCTTCGGCACACCGAACACTTCGAGTGGACGGATGCCGCCACGGCCGGACTTGATGAAATAAAAGCCACATTGGCAACAAACCCAGTCCTGGCCGCGCCAATCACCGGCGAACCAATGTTATTGTACATTGCAGCAACACACCAAGTTGGAAGCGCAGTGCTCGTTGTCGAGCGGGAAATGGACGGACACAAATTCCCCCTTCAAAGGCCGGTCTCTTACGTGTCCACTGTCCTCACTCCATGCAAATCACGGTACCCGCATTATCAAAAGATTGCATACGCGGTATTCATGGCATCCCGGAAGCTATGACACTACTTTCAAGAGTGTTCCATAATAGTAGCCTCGGAAGTACCACTCAACGATATTATCAACAACCGCGATGCAACGGGCTGGATTGCAAAATGGGCCATTGAGCTCCTCCCGTTCGATATAACCTATAAGCCTCGGCGAGCTATTAAATTGCAAGTTTTGGCCGACTTCGTCGCAGAATGGACGGAGGCCGAGCTCCCTAAAGAGTACGGCACATACTCAAACTGGATTATGCATTTCGATGGCTCCAAAATGTTGGCCGGACTGGGGGCTGGCGTCGTCCTGACGTCCCCCACAGGAGACACAGTCCAATATGTGCTCCAGATCATGTACACGGATTCCAATAATGCAGCCGAATATGAGGCCCTCCTACATGGTCTCCGGATAGCAGTATCCATGGGTATCCAGTGCCTAGAGGTACGCGGGGATTCAAACCTCGCGATATCCCAAATAAATGGAGACTTTGATGCCAAGGACCCAAAAATGGCAGCTTACCGCAACACCGTCCTAAAAATGTCAGCTCGGTTCGAAGGGCTGGAGTTTCACCATATAGCCCGAGAAAACAATCAAGCAGCGGACGTCCTGGCACGCATCGGAGCAAAACGCGATGCAGTCCCCCCAACATCCTTTTGGAAAGACTGTTCAAGCCATCCGTAGCATGGGAGGGGGAACCCGCAAATAACAGCCCGGACCCAGCCGCACCACTCGACGCCGAACAATCTGACACAATTGGAGGCTCTGCCAATGAAATTACACCTTCAGCCCACGTAATAATGGCGGTTATCGCCCCGTGGACAGAACCATTCCTAGCCTACCTTGCTAGGCAGGGACTCCTGGAGGACCAAAACAAGGCCCGCTACATAGTGCGGCGATCTAAAGCCTATAGAGTCCATGAGGGAGAGCTTTATAAGAAAAGCACTACCGGAGTCCTTCAAAGGTGCATCTCCGAAGAGGAAGGGCGGAACCTTCTGGCTGAAATTCATGCCGGACTCGGTGGTCACCACGCCGCTGCTCGGTCCCTTGTTAGCAAGGCTTTCCGTACAGGCTTTTATTGGCCGACGGCCCGGGCAGACGCTCAGGACCTAGTCCAACGATGCGCTGGTTGCCAACTTTTTGCCAACCAAAGCCATATGCCACCCACCGCACTCCAAACTATACCCATCACCTGGCCTTTTGCGGTCTGGGGGCTTGACATGGTCGGACCCCTTAAAGGTGGGACCGATAGGAAAAAATACTTACTGGTCATGGTGGATAAGTTCACCAAATGGATAGAAGCCAAGCCTGTTAAAACGGCCGAATCCAGACCTGTGATAGACTTCATATCCGGGGTTGTACACCGTTATGGCGTCCCCCACAGCATCATAACCGATAACGGTACAAACTTTACCGCCGACGAGGTAAAACTCTGGTGCAAAAACATGGGCATCAAGCTCGATTATGCTTCCGTCTATCACCCACAAACCAACGGCCAAGTCGAACGCGCAAATGGTCTTATCATGAGCGGCATTAAACCCAGACTGGTGCGGTCCCTCAAGGAATCTAACACGCACTGGGTAGAGGAGCTCGACTCCGTGCTATGGGGGCTGCGGACCACGCCAAATCGCACCACCGGATACACACCATTTTTTATGGTGTACGGCACAGAGGCAGTTCTGCCCTGCGACATAATTCATGACTCACCTAGAGTGCGCATGTATGAAGAAAGAGAAGCCGAGCTCGATCGGCAGGACAACTTGGACGCCTTCGAGGAGGAGCGTGATGTGGCAAAAGCCTGTTCCGCATTTTATCAACAGCAGGCCCGAAGATATCAAATCAGAGAAGTACGGGCCAAAAATTACAATGTTGGCAAACTAGTTCTACGCCTGCCGGATAAGAAAAAGGACAAACTCAAGTCCAAGTGGGAAGGTCCATTCATAATCGACCAAGTCCTGACTGGTGGGGCGTACCGCCTGCGAGATGCGTCGGATAACCGACTCGAGTCGAACCCGTGGAACGCCACCCGTCTCCGAAGATTCTATGCCTAGCGCCGGACTCTGTGTTCGTCTCCTTCCTCTGTCCATTTTTTGCATTTTTCTATCTTACATTTCTCTCCTTCCCCTCTCTTATTTTATAACCCTTAAAGGCTCATCTAGTGACGCGCCACTCGCGCTCATTAAACCTGTGGGCTTCTTTAAACAGAAGCTTATTTATACGGGCTTCACGCCCAACACATGCGTCAAACTTCCGCATGTACCTTTTTCTTCACCATTATATGCATCGATATGACTTAAGTTTTGGCCAAGCTGGGTTGCCTGGCTCCTGTGCTTACCCCTACGCTCCCGATTGTTCAGCTAGGCGGTAAAGGGAGCACCACTGCGATTGTTACTGCCGGGTCAGCCGGATGTGTACCTCAGACCGGGTGAAGCCGAAAGCTAGCGTTCTTAAGAGAATATTCGGTCGGTGAAATAAAAGATGATCTTTTTACTCATTTTATGCGCCCCCAGATGCTTTTTCTGCATCTTTTCACGCAGCCCGGACATGCACTTTAGGGCATGCCTCCCAGCGAAAGGAACCCTTAATGGAACTATTCTCTCTGGAAGATGTTTCTTACTAACCATGTAATATAACATAACTAGTTGGGCACTTGTCTGATAAAGCACTAATGACCCCTACGCCTGGTCTCCACGCATACCCCGGTTCTTATATAACCGCTATGGTATTCGGACACACTCCGGACCATCAGGTCCTGAGGTTGAAGCGAAAAGGTCGGCAATGACAAATGATCTACAATCCGGCTAGAAGGCATTACACATGTCAATTCAAAATTACATAGTCATTCTGACTGATTGTATTCCTCTTCTATACCATCTAACAGGCTGTCTAATTACAGTCCTGCTGGGAATACTTCGCGGCTAACTCTACTTGGCCATATACTAAGCTTACAGGGATCTCCTTCCCGTCAGGCCCCACTGGTCCGACCTCGGCCATGTGGTTTGGGTCAGACTTCGTAAAACGGGTCTTCACCATGGCCCAGGCCTCCCTAGCGCCTTGTCGGCAGGCCGATATCTTCCACAACCGGAAGCGCCACGGAGCTCCCTTCAGCTTCTCCGCAAGCTCTCCAAGGCCCTCGGGCATGGAGTGGGCAGGCCATAAGGCTTGGGCAACGCCTCGCATCGCCTGCCGAATTCGCTCGTGTAGTTGCATGAGTTCGGGAAGAAGGTCACCCGTAGAACCGGGCATCTCCTCTGCAGGACGACCTGTGAGCATACCTACAGACATTACTCTGTTAGTCGACTTCCTCGCCGAACTCTTTTTTCAAAGTTCGTTCAAGCACTTACTAAATATGCCGCGTCGAAGCCGCTGATTCTCCTTCGTGGAGTCTGACAGCTGGCCACGAACATCTTTAAGTTCGACGTCCAGCCTGGTGTTGGCATCCTGAAGATCATTCTTCTCTCGCCTCACCTTTGTTAACGTACTCTCACCGGCCTTTAGCCGGCGTAAGAGTTGTTGCTTTTCCGGATCGAGTCCGGCGCCATCTACAACATGATTTGTCAGATTTGCACCCACACCGCACAATACTAATCTTTCGAAGTGTATCTTACCTGAGGGGGTCTCTTTGGGCTCCCCTGTTGCGGCTAGTGCGGCCTCTAGTTGGGCCTTGCACTTTTCCAGCTCCTGGGACAGTACAGTATTCTTCTCTGTAAGAACGTGCATATTAAATGATCCTTAAATCAGTTGCTCTAACTGTTTCAAGTCTCGGGGGCTACTGGTATATCTATATTTGACCAAAATTTTCTAACCCGTATGTCTTTTACATACTGCTCCGTGGCTCTGGCTAAACCATTTTGAGCGGCACAGAGGTACGCATCTCCCGAATTAAAGGCATCTAAAGCCTCTTGGGAGAAACAAGCGACGCCTGTGGTTCATGGCACTCTCCACTTCAGAATTTGTGGCAGATAGCCTGTCCACATCTTCTGTCGAAGGAGCGTCCGATGCGCGCCTTGTGCTCGCCTCCGCTTCCTGGCCAGACGTTGGAGCCTGGCTGGTGGAGGCGCGATTGGCAACCTCTCCGGATGTAGTCCGGCAAGGTCTCTTCGTTCTGAAGATAGCACGAACGTTAATATGCCCTGATAGAATAACACCAGGGAAACAGAGGGTGCAATATACCTTTGCGCCGGCATCTCAGTACGGACTACATTCCTTTTTGCCCCACGGGGCCCTGCGGCCCCTTGTTGGCTAGCCGCCATAGGTTCGGCCTCCTGCCTCAGAAATCTCCCCTGCAAAACACGGTTGTCGTCAGAAACACCGGAATACGTGAGAGTGGAATCTCTCTCAAGGGAATGAGACTCCGGTTTCTGTCACCTGGGAGGCCGGGATTAACCCTGGGTAATCAGCCGTGATGGCTACCAAGGTATTGTCCTTGCTTAGCTGATGGAACACTCCGTCGATAAGCTCCACCGATATGTCCGGATCCTCTTCGGAGTCCGGATCGAGGGACCGTTCTGGGTCCTCGGGCTGTGGAGGGCGGCTGTTTATATCCTTTACCACCTATCGCAGTTCTTGCATTGAAGTCGTTAGACTACATATCTAACCGTGGGAGTATAAAACAAACGGGCAAGCGCAGTTGTTCACTTACCCAACTTGGAGGATCGTACATAGTAAATCCGGCCTGCGGGTTGACACGGAGGAATTCCTCCTTTTCTCCCTTGTACAAAGAGGATAAGATCTTTACTAGAGCTACAGCTGAGGCCGGCCCCTTACGACCGTAACGGGTGGTGTCATCCTCCCTGTTGAAATCCCACATGGGGTGGCTTCTACATTGAAGTGGCTGCACCCCCCGCATAATGCATGCGGCCATGACTCCAATCATGGTTAGTCCGGAATGAGCCAACAGTCTTATCCGGCCCATCAGGTAAAGGACGTCTCTGTCGCTTTCTCTCTGAGAGCTCCGCGGACGCCAACTCAAGTGTTTCTTCAATGGAGCACTGTTGAACTCAGGGAGACCGACCCGGATAGGGTCTGGTAGCGGGACATCATCTATGTAAATCCATTCCGAAGGCCAGTCCTCGGACGCCTTTTTTGGGGTTCCGGATAGGTATCCGGTCCCGGCGATGCGCCATACTTCGGCTCCGCCCACTTGGTATATAGACCCCTCTTTAGAACGGGGCACCAGGCAGAATAACCTCTTCCACAGGGCGAAATGAGCCTCAACGCCTAAAAATAGCTCACAAAGTGCGACGAAACCCGCAATATGCAATATGGAGGCGGGCGTGAGATTGTGCAGCTGGAGGTCGTAGAACTCCAGAAGCCCGCGGAGAAATGGGTGAATTGGAAACCCCAGTCCCCTTATTAGATAGGGGACGAGGCACACCCGCTCTCCCTTAGAAGGATTGGGGGTGCTCTCCGCTTGTTTTCCGCCATTATAGGTGGCGAGACCGGCTCGGACCGGGACCATGTATGCCTGAGGGAGAAATCCCTTGGCCTGAAGCGACGCTAACTCGCTATGCAGGATGGTGCAGCTCTCCCAGTCCCCGGGTTTGGGACCGGAGGGGCAAGGGGAGGAGCTACGACGGCTGGTCATGTTGGAATGGACATTTGCTGGAAGCGCTCTGATGATAACTCGAGGAAAGGAGAAGATGTGATTTGGACCTAAATCCCCATCCTGTTAAATAGGTGGCTCGTTTATACGGCTAGGGGTGTGAATGTAAAAATGCCCCGGCTTTTCGCATTTGTTTGACATGTGGAAGACGGCCATTATTGGGCGTGGAAGCCGAGGAGCACTACATTACAAAAATCGGACATTATTCCTACAGGTACACAAGATTTGGAGAAGAACCCGCCTTGTAATGCCGAACAATCTGCGCGCCGGACTCGTCGTCATTAAAGCCTGGTTCGGGGGCTACTGAGCGATTCCTGGATTAGGGGGTGTTCGGGTAGCCGGACTATACCTTCAGCTGGACTCATGTACTATGAAGATACAAGATTGAAGACTTCGTCCCGTGTCCGGATGGGACTTTCCTTGGCGTGGAAGGCAAGCTTGGCGATGCGGATATTCAAGATCTCCTACCATTGTAACTGACTCTATGTAACCCTAACCCTATCCGGTGTCTATATAAACCGGAGGGTTGTAGTCCGTAGGCAATCAACTCCATACACAACAATCATACCATAGGCTAGCTTCTAAGGTTTAGCCTCCTTGATCTCGTGGTAGATATACTCTTGTACTACCCCTATCATCAATATTAATCAAGCAGGAGTAGGGTATTACCTCCATCGAGAGGGCCCGAACCTGGGTAAAAAACATCGTGTCCCTTGTCTCCTGTTACCATCCGGCCTTGACGCACAGTTCGGGACCCCCTACCCGAGATCCGCCGGTTTTGACATCGACACACCGCAAAAGAAGATTACATCAAATAGAACTCCATAAACATCGAGGAGAACATTGTATTGAAGATGAAAGAGAGAGAAGAAGCCATCTAGCTACTAGCTATGGACCCTTAGGTCCATGGTAAACTACTTACACATAATAGGAAGGGCAGCAAGGTTGGTGTAGAGGCCCTCCGTGAGCGAATCCCCCTCCGGCAGAGTGCCAGAAAAGGCCCCAAGATGGGATCTTGTGAGAACAGAAGCTTGCGGAGGCGGAAACGTATTGTTGGTGTGTGATACGTCGTTGTAGCATCTATAATTTTTAATTGTTCCATGCCAATATTATACAACTTTTACATACTTTTGGTAACATTTTATTTGATTTATTGGACTAACCTATTGATATAGTGCCCAGTGTCAGCTCCTATTTTTTGCATGTTTTTTGCCTCGTGGAATATCCATATCAAACGAAGTCCAAACGTGATAAAAATTTATGGAGAATTATTTTGGAATATTTGTGATTTTTGGGAGGTGGAATGAATGCAAACGGGGTCCTACAGCCACCACAAGACACCTGGGCGCGCCACGCTGCCCAGGCGCGTGGTGGTGGGTTGTGCCCTCCTTGTACGTCGGTTAGAGCTCTACTTCAGGGGCAAGGAAGCTTCAGTGTGCAGGTTTAAGCATGCTAGTAAAGCAAAACAAGTGGAAAGGTGTGTTAACTGCAACAGGCCTAACATTTAACAACAAGCAAACATAGTCATTCAAACTGGTATTGTGCCAGTCTAAGTACACTGGTTATTGTTAAATAAAAATGGAAATGTGTGTTAACTACAAGATGCAGCAACCAAATGTAGGCATTCGTAGTGGTATTGTTGAAATTGGTATTGATGAAATTAAACTGCACAGTTCATACTTGCACATATAGAGCATCACGTTGTGAATAAATGGAATAAACAAGGCATACTACAAACAACCAAAGATAGCATTTGAAACTGGACATATGCTAACTACAAACAACCGAACAATAAAAAAAACTTTAAAAGAGGCATATGCTAGCTATAACAGGCTTAAACAAGCAAATATATGCATTCCTATCGATATGTTTAAAATTGGATTGATGAAATATATTGCACAGTAAATAATTTCACATATAGAGCATCACATTGTGAACAACTGAAATAAACAAGGCATACTGCAAACAACCAAATATAGCAATTAAAACTGGACATATTCTCACTACACTACAAAAGGGACTCGACAAAACAAATCATGGGTTTCCTTACTTGTCATAGATGGGCTCATTCTCGTGGGAAGAGCACGGACCCTAGATGCACTCCATGTTGTCGCAGATGGGCTCCTTCCCCTTGTAAGAGCACGACTGTAGGGTGCCCTCCCTGATGTCGCAGACGGGCACTTTCCCCTTGGAAGAGCATACGGGCTCTTTCCCCTTGGAAGAGCCGGAGAGAGTGCCCTCCTCGTGGTCGTCGTTGATGAGGTCTGACTTGGAAGATGTGGATCCCAAGCCAGCGTTGCAGGACGTGTCCTTCAAAAATGACAAAAGGGGCTCGATGGCGATGTAGGATCGCAAATTCTTGACAGCGAGCCAGAGGAGATCAGCGGCAGAGCCATGGATGAGATCGACGGCGGTTGAACCCGAGGGGTTGGGGGTGGGCCACTTAACCTGTGACATAGCCTGTGTCAGGCCGTCGCTGTCGTAGCAACTGTCGGTGACATACCCGCATACTCTAGCCCGCTGATTGAGTGCCTGCGGCGAGTAATGGTCGTCAGCTTCCTCGGCGACTGTCGGATTTAGGGTTCCGGCAGACCCTTAAGGTTCAAACTCTGGGGTGCACACGGAGATCTTTCCACTACCGACACGCGCTTCTATGGCTCACAAGAAATCTAGGCTGGAAATAAGAACACAGAGGACACGAGGTTTATACTGGTTCGGGCCACCAATGTGGTGTAATACCCTACTCCAGTGTGTGGTGTGGTGGATTGCCTCAGGGGCTGATGATGAACAATACAGGGGGAAGAACGGCCTCGCGAGAGGTGTTCTTGAGCTGGTGCGGTATGTTCTACTTGGTCCGGATCCCCTTCCCTCTATGGTGGCTAGTCCTACTTATAGAGGCCCTAGTCCTCTTCCCAAAATGTGAGCGGAAAGGGCGCAACGATTGGCCATTTTGAAGGGGAATATCTAGTACAAGTTATCCTGACCAAAGGTGGTCTTCGGCTGCCAAAAGCACTGGTGATGACGCCGTCTTGGGCTCCACGATGACCTCCGTCCTACCACTCTACTGGTCTTGGTCTCTGTCCGTGTCAAAACCAGCGGATCTCGGGTAGGGGGTCCCGAACTGTGTGTCTAGGCCGGATGGTAACAGGAGGCAGGGAACACTTTGTTTTACCGAGGTTCGGGCCCTCTCGATGGAGGTAATACCCTACTCCTGCTTGATTAATATTGACGATATGGGTAGTACAAGAGTAGATCTACCACGAGATCAAGGAGGCTAAACCCTAGAAGCTAGCCTATGGTATGATTGTTGTGTAAGGAGTTGATTGCCTACGGACTACAACCCTCCGGTTTATATAGACACCGGATAGGGTTAGGGTTACACAGAGTCGGTTACAATGGTAGGAGATCTTGAATATTGCATCGCCAAGCTTGCCTTCCACGCCAAGGAAAGTCCCATCCGGACACGGGACGAAGTCTTCAGTCTTGTATCTTCATAGTCCAGGAGTCTGACTGAAGGTATAGTCCGGCTACCCGAACACCCCCTAATCCAGGACTCCCTCAGTAGCCCCTGAACCAGGCTTCAATGACGACGAGTCCGGCGTGCAAATTGTCTTCGGCATTGCAAGGCGGGTTCCTCCTCCAAGTCCTTCGTAGAAGATTGTGAACACCAAGAGTAGTGTCCGGTTCTGCAAAATAAGCTTCCACATATTGCCATAGAGAGAATAATATTAACACAAATCAAATCTGCTGATGTATTCCGCAGTGCGCTATCACACCATGGCCAAGTCCTTTACTCGAATCGTTTTTACTTTTCTACCTCAGCATGTTTTGCGAGGCGGTTTCCTTGGCACGTCTTGTCAAAGCAGAGATCGTGTGCCCTTTTTACGGGATTCTCATCAATACGGACGTGGGTAACCCTAACCGCGCCATTTACCACGGCGCTTGGGAGGTAAGCGAGTTTTATTAGGCAGGTGGGGACGCACAACCGCATCTGCCCATATAAGGGGATAAGGATCCACCTTTTTTCCTACGCCTTCTTCCTCCTTTGCCTATCCATCTCCTGCGCACTCGAGCTCCAGCGCCCAAGCCCGCACTTCCCACCTCAACCTTCTCCAGCGATGTCCGGAGCAGGAGGCAAGTGGAAGGTCTCCTCCGTCACGGAGGGCGACGTCAAAAAGCTTAGGAAGGCCGGATACTTATCCAAAGACATCACGCACCGGCTTCCTGAGGAGGGGCAGCTCCTCCCCACCCCAAGGCCCCACGAGAGGGTAGTATTCCTTCCCCATTTCCTCCGCGGACTGGGTTTTCCACTTCACCCATTCGTCCGGGGGCTCATGTTCTACTACGGCCTGGATTTCCATGATCTGGCCCCGAATTTCATCCTCAACATCTCGGCGTTTATCGTCGTGTGCGAGGCTTTCCTCCGCGTCCGCCCCCATTTCGGTCTCTGGCTCAAGACCTTCAACGTCAAGCCCAAGGTGGTGCGCGGCAACCAGGCGGAGTGTGGAGGCGCCATGGCGAGCAAGATTGCCAACGTCCTGTGGTTCGAGGGCTCCTTCATAGAGACCTTAAAGGGGTGGCAAGCCAGGTGGTTTTACATCACCGAGCCACGCGATCCGAACTGGATCGCACCCCCCGAGTTCCGATCCTGACCCCCCATGCGGCTTATTTCCTAGAAAGAGACGGGCCTGTCGTGGGGTGACGAAAAAGAGGTGACCGGATTGCAAACATGCATCCAGTCCCTGGTGAACAAGCCAATCCGGCTTGTTAACGTAATCCAGGTTATGCTTGTCCGCCGGATCCTCCCGTGCCAACAACGGGATTTTAATCTGTGGGAGTTCGACCCGGCGCAGCACCAAACCCTCAGCAGGCTCTTCGACACGACGTACGAAGATGCCTGGAAGGTGCTATTCAAGGGCGCCAAGGCTCCCGCATCCGCTTCCGAGGACCGCGGATACAGCTCACAGCGTCACGCCAGCGAGGTAAGCTATCTTCACCTTTTACAGGGTGTTCAGCTTTTTTCATAGTTTAACTCTATGCGGGATCTAAACTCCCTTACCTTTGACAGGCTTGGCGGGCGATATCCGGACCGATTAACTATCCGGCTCCGCTGCCCGAAGACCCAGCCCCAGCTCTACTAGTGAAGCTGCTGGCTCCGGCGCCTTATGTGGTGTCGGAAAAGAAGGCCAAGAAGAAGAAGACCACGGGGACTCGAAAGAGTGCTCGTAACGTGGTGGGGTCGGACTCGTCATCCGACGAGTCCGAGATGCACTCCTCCCATGGAGACGAGGAGGAGAAAGAAGAAACCTCTCCCCCTCCAGCGGGGGGAGGAAAGAAGAGGAAGGCCGCCCCAGTAGGGGAGGCCGGAGGGTCCAAGAAGAGGAAAACCCCTCCGCCGGACTACGCCCCCGATGCCAACGAGGATGAAGAGGAGTGGTCGGACAGGGCCAGGCGTCCGGCGAAATCGTAAGCGTTCAGATACCAGAGTAACTCATGATATTCCTTTTGTTGCGCAGCTTTCCCTAATGTCGAATATAACCAAGCAGCCCGCCCCGGGCCGAACTCAACGAGTCATCGAGCGGCTCCCTGGAGTCATCGGATGTGAACTCAGTTCCGCCCGCCGTCTCCCCCCGCACCGCGGACGACACCGAAGTGGCGTCACAACAAGCTCCGGGGCAGGAGGAGGTGGTCCTGGAGGAGCCACAAGGCGACCTCCCGGACTCCAGGAGTAAAGGGGACAAGACCCCCCAGGGCTCCAAGTCCGACTTTGAGCCGGACACCGTGCCGGAATCTTCAACGATTCTGGACCGTGGCAGGCGAACTCCTTCCAACAGGAGCAAGCCTTCTGAGCTGGCAGCCTCCGTTCAACCGGAGGTACCGGACAATCTGCTGGAGGTGCTTGAAGGCGCCTCCATCGACGAGGAGCACCATACTATTATGAGTACGGTGATCCAGAAGGTTCAGTCCGCCAAGAGCGGACTGAGTGAAGCTTGCGCTAGCCTCCTAACAGGCTCCGAGGTAAGTAAAAGATATGTAAAAATATTACCGCATAGACAGTAGCCCCTGATGCTCTGTTTGGTGTTCGGAAAGAAAAGCCGAATAGAGGATCTATTAAATTTCGCAAGAGTCTAACAACAAAGAGTCAATATGCGTATGCAGGCTTCACTGCTATCCACCGCCGCACTGACTACGGAGGTGGGTGTGCTGAAACAGGACCTCGGGCGGACCGAGCAAGAGCTCGGCCTTGCCAAGCGGTAGCTCGAGGAGAAAGAAGGTAAGAAATACCTTACAGAAGAAGGTGCCTATAGAGAGGCGTGATTGCAAAAAAAAATAACAGGATTGTACTGCTTATTGTAGGGGCCACGACTGAGGTGGCGACCCTCAAGCAGGCGCTATCTGAGGCCGAAAAGAAAACGGCCACGGAGTGCACCGAGCGAGAGAAACTTGGGGCTCAGGTCGGCGAGGTGCAGCGAGAGCTTCAGGCTCTCATGAAAGAACATGAGAGTTTGGAGCTTGAGTCAAAGACCCAAGCGTCCAAGCTCGCGACGGCCCTTGAGACTGCCAAGTCTGCCAAGGCCGAAGCCAAAAAGGCCCTCCAAGAGTTGGAGGAGGTGAAAAAGATAGCAGCGGGTAAGGCATTCTTCATGCAAAGCAGAAATATAAAAGTAAACTACTTGTTACTTACCCGAATCCGGAGCTCTCCAGGGGCATTCGCAGATCTTCCCCGCAGCGTATCCGCCGCCGCCGCATTCTACCGAGATGAAGAGGGAAGCTCGACGGAGAAGGTGTTCTGGTCTCAGTATGCTGAGGCCGGACACCCTGTGCCCTTGAGCGATCAGCTGAAACAGCTGGTCGAGCTCCACAAGGCGGCCGAACAGGCCATGAAGGGCTTCATAGTTCGGCTGTGGCCCGGAGAGGCCCTACCTGGGAGCTACTTTGGGCTGGTGCGGCGGCTGGTGGAGGCCTGTCCAAGGCTCGAGGTCATCAAGCGCTTCGTCTGCAACGAAGGTGCCCGTAGGGCCCTTGCCCGTGCAAAGGTGCACTGGGGTAAGCTGGACGGTGAGAAGCTTGTTAGGGACAGGCCGCCGTCGGGGAAGGAGCATCGCAAGCCCGAGAACTACTATAAGGATGTTCTTGCGGGTGCCCGCCTTGTAGCGGATGAGTGTACCAAGGATGTAATTTTTGAATGAACTCGCTCGATTTTATCCTGTGCGCTGAAAACTTGTTCATATGCGCTAAGCAATGCTTATTGAATTTAAAATATTATTTTCTGTGCGGCCGTTTATCAAAAATTGAGAGATGGCCAGTCGTCCGCTTCTGCCCCCATGCCACTAGTGCTGGGGTGTTCGGTGATAAACCTGTGTGCTCTTTTTCCCATGTTTGGGTCCTTCGAGGGAGGCGCTCAGCACGACGAACCAGGCAATCGGACTATAATGCTTGAACACTCTCACTTAGCCATAGAACTTTATAATTTTAAATTTCGGCGAAGCCCCTAGTTCAGAAGACCGAGTTCGGGGCGCTATCCACGCCTTGGCTGGGTTTATCCAGCTCCTCGCTCGAAGCGGCATAAGTCTTTAGGGACTCAAAAAACCTCTCGAACAACGACCAGTCTCTCGCCTCATCATGACAGTCAGTTTTAGCTTTCTCCACTAAGGTGCTTAACCGAGCTCAACCGGGGCACAATCACAGTGGTTCTCCTAGTGCTACCTTAGCCGATATAGCGGAACATAAGGCACCAAAACATAGGAGATGGGCAAACCCAACTATTGACCCAAATCATGATTCGGAGCCGATGCATATAGTGCTATAATTTCGGGGTGCCGCACTTGTGAAAGTGTATGGGCTTCTCACACCATATTAAAGGGTACTGAAGCCCCTGGCGTACTTGCTGTACCACAGTGTACGGGTGCAACATGTCATTAATGAACATATATAAAAGAGAGTATTGCAAAAAATAGACAAAAAGCTAAGCATTGTTTATAGAGAGGCTATCTATCAAAGCCGAACGATACAAATAGTGCGGTAAGCAAAAGATATTGGACTATTCAGTATGTCCTGACCAGGGGCAGGCCGTGGAATTGTATTTAAAACAGGTATAGCGCTCGTAATAGAGACCACCTGGGATTCCATAATGCGGTATGGCTTGTCCGCCTCCCTGGATCTTGCATCGTTTGTGCGGCAGTCGAATTGCCGAACAGGTCGTCCGAAATATGGAGTCCTGAAAGTAAGAAAAATTAAAAAAGAATCCGGCAGCCCCTAGTACGTTTTGAGCCGTATTTTGGGTGTGCCGTTATTGTGCCCCTTCCCCTGTGCCCATGGTATTTCCAGGGCGTAGTTATGTACACGAGGTACTGGTTTTGCTATGTTGCGAAAGCTGGGGTTGGGGCCGCATTGCTATGCTTGCTCAGAGCGTGCCAGGCGGTCCTGCTGTGGATTACTCCGGGCGTGTTTGGCAGTGTCTGGCTTTTTAATGGCCGGACTGGAGAATTGCCTGAGAAGGCTACTTTGTACCTCCGCTGCGAGAGCCGCCGTATGCTCCTCCGTACGGAGGGAGCGTTCGGTGTTTCTGTTGACCGTAATTACTCCTCCAGGGCCTGGCATCTTGAGCTTGAGATATGCGTAGTGCGGCACCGCATTGAACTTTGTGAATGCGGTTCGTCCGAGCATGGTGTGATAGCCACTGCGAAACGGGACTATATCGAAGATTAACTCTTCGCTTCGGAAATTGTCCGGGGATCCGAAGACCACGTCAAGTGTTACTGAGCCTGTATAGTTGGCTTCTACACCTGGTATGACGCCTTTAAAGGTCTTTCTTGTGGGCTTAATCCTTGAGGGATCTATGCCCATTTTCCGCACTGTATCCTGATAAAGCAGGTTCAGGCTACTGCCGCCGTCCATGAGGACTCTTGTGAGGTGAAATCCGTCGATGATTGGGTCAAGAACCAATGCGGCGAAGCCGCCATGACGGATGCTAGTGGGATGGTCCCTTCGATCAAAAGTGATCGGGCAGGAGGACCATGGGTTGAATTTTGGGGCGACGGGCTCCATCGCGTATACGTCCCGTAGCGCACGCTTCCGCTCCCGCTTGGGAATGTGGGTTGCGTATATCATGTTCACCGTCCGCACTTGTGGGGGAAAGCCCTTCTGTCCATTGTTGTTCGGCGGCTTGGGCTCCTCGTCGTCGCTGTGTAGCCCCTTGTCTCTGTTTTTGGCCCTTAACTTGCCTGCCTGCTTGAACACCCAACAATCCCTGTTAGTGTGATTGGCTGGCCTTTCGGGGGTGCCATGTATCTGGCACAAGCGATCGAGTATTCAGTCCAAACTGGACGGGCCCTGAGTATTCTTTTTGAATGGATTTTTCCGCTGACCGGATTTATAGCCTTTGAATCTGGCATTGACTGTCGTGTCTTCATTGCTGTTGCTGTTGACGCGGCGTTTTTGCTTATTCCGACGTGTCCTGCCACTTTTGTCCTTGGTGTCCGAATTACCAGGGTTCTTTGGTAAGTTGTTACTGCGAGCTAGCCAGCTGTCTTCTCCCGCGCAAAAGCGGGTCATGAGTGTCGTGAGGGCTGCCATGGATTTTGGCTTTTCCTGTCCCAGGTGCCGGGCAAGCCACTCGTCGCGGATGTTATGCTTGAAGGCTGCTAGGGCCTCTGCGTCCGGACAGTCGACTATCTGGTTTTTCTTTGTTAGGAACCGTGTCCAGAATTGTCTGGCCGATTCCTCTGGCTGCTGAATTATGTGGATTAAGTCGTCGACATCCGGCGGTCGCACATAAGTGCCCTGGAAGTTGTCGTGGAATGCGGTTTCCAGGTCCTCCCAAGAACCGATTGAGTCTGCTGGCAAGCTGTTAAGCCAATGTCGGGCCGGTCCTTTAAGTTTGAGCGGGAGGTATTTGATGGCGTGTAGATCATCGTCGCGTGCCATGTGGATGTGAAGGAGGTAATCCTCGATCCATACTGCCGGATCTGTTGTGCCATCGTATGATTCAATGTTTATGGGTTTGAAACCCTCTGGGATTTTATGATCCATTACTTCATTCGTGAAGCATAGCGGGTGTGCGGTGCCTCTGTACTGGGCTATATCACGACGCAGCTCGGAAGAGCTATGTCTGTTGTGTTTGGCCCGGCCGGATTTGTTGTATCCGGAGTGAAGATCATTGTCACATGCCGTAGGGCGCCTGCCGATCCGTAGATTGATCTTGTTTGTCTTGCCTTATCCTCCAGTATGTCTTGCAGGTCAGGCGCATTTTCCCGTGCCTTAGTTGAGCGGCGTCGGGGCATGGCTTGGGTGGATGGCCGACAGGCCTCTCTGTCGCGACCGCGAGGTGGCCGGTCTACCATGTCATGCACTGGTGATGTAGGTGCTTCCTCCTCTGATCGGGGTAGCGGCCTGCGCTTCGGGTAACTCTTGGAGGGGCGTTCGAGTTCATACTCTTCGGCCGCAAGGTCTTCAGTCCATCTGTCAGCTAGCAATTCTTGGGCAGCTCTAAGCTGTTGCTGCTTTTTCTTGAGGCTGCTTGCCGTGGCTAAAAGCCTGCGTTTAAAATGCTCTTCGAGGCTAGCCTCGTCTTCGGAGGGAGGCGAATAGTTATCATCCTCGACCTCTCGGTCTGCCACTCTCTCATGAGGGCTGGTTTCTCCATCTTCCTGTGCCGAATTTTTCTGAGGTGGGTGTTCTTCGGTGCTATCCGGGGTAGTACTATCTCCCGTGCCGGAATCACCGTTTTTGTTTTGGCGGGATTTAGGGTGGCGCCGCTGACGCCGGCACTTTTGCTGTTTCTTGGGGGCGTCATCCCCCACTGTTTCATCGCCATCTCCATCTTTTGGAGTATCCACCATATATATGTCATATGACGAGGTGGCCTTCCAGCGCCCTACAGGTGCTGGTTCTTGTTCGTCTCCCGCATCTTCGTCCATGCCATCGATGTCTTCGGAGTCGAAGTCAAGCGTGTCGGTTAAGTCGTCGACAGTGGCTACGAAGTGGGTGGTGGGTGGGCTCTGAATTTCTTCGTCGTCCGTATCCCAACCTTGCTGACCGTAGTCCGGCCAGGGCTCTCCTGATAAAGAGAGAGACTTTAGAGAATTCAGGATGTCGCCGAAGGGTGAGTGCTGAAAGATGTCCGCGGCGGTGAACTCCATGATCGGCGCCCAATCGGATTCGATCGGCAGGGGCGCAGGGGGCTCGGAGCTCGGAGAGGAATCCGGCTCCTCGGAGTCACGGGCCATGCGGAGTGCGGGGCTGGAGTTCGGCTCAATCGCCTCTGAGACCGCAGCCCCTGAGGCAGTGTCCAACCGCTGATCCTCAGTCGGTACAGTAGGCTCCGAATCAATGGTCGGAACCGATGCGTGTGCGGCCTCCAAGGCGCTGTTCGGTGGCAGAGCTATATCATGCCCATCGAGACAGTGCGGCACGCTTGGCTGTGGCTCAAATCCGTCGAAGATCAAGTCCCCGCGGATGTCAGCTGTGTAGTTTAGGCTTCCAAACCTAACTTGATGGCCAGGGGCATAGCTTTCGATCTGCTCAAGGTGGCCAAGCGAATTGGCCCACAGTGCGAAGCCGCCGAAGACGAAGATCTGTCCGGGGAGAAAAGTCTCACCCTGGACTACATCGTTGTTGATGATCGAAGGAGCCATCGGGCCTAAAAGCGACGACACAAAGGAACTCTCAATGAAAGTACCAATGTCGGTGTCAAAACCGGCGGATCTCGGGTAGGGGGTCCCGAACTATGCGTCTAGGCCGGATGGTAACAGGAGGTAGGGAACACTTTGTTTTACCCACGTTCGGGCCCTCTCGATGGAGGTAATACCCTACTCCTGCTTGATTAATATTGATGATATGGGTAGTACAAGTAGATCTACCACGAGATCAAGGAGGCTAAACCCTAGAAGCTAGCCTATGGTGATTGTTGTGTAAGGAGTTGATTGCCTACGGACTACAACCCTCCGGTTTATATAGACACCGGATAGGGTTAGGGTTACATAGAGTCGGTTACAATGGTAGGAGATCTTGAATATTGCATCGCCAAGCTTGCCTTCCACGCCAAGGAAAGTCCCATCCAGACACGGGACAAAGTCTTCAGTCTTGTATCTTCATAGTCCAGGAGTCCGGCTAAAGGTATAGTCCGGCTACCCGAACACCCCCTAATCCAGGACTCCCTCGGTCTCGTTGCACCGGAATGGTAACCTTTGCCCGATGCCTTGGACTGTGCTTGTTCCCTTTGCACCAAAGGGGAAACAAGGACACTGCACAGGCCGGCGCCCGCCTGGCGCCCGCCTAATCTCGATCGTCATGGCTTGCGTCACGGGCTCACGCGAGGCACCCCTGCCTTGATCTCTCCGCCTCCTCGCGAGCCTGCCTGATGAGGCTGCTCCTGAGGAAGCCTCCTGTCGTCCGCCCCGCAAGGCTTGGCCCCTTGCGAGGGTCTAGAGCTTGAGCTGATGAGGCTGGGCCGCACTGGGCCCCCACTCGAGCGATGCCGTAGGCCACAGGCAGGCAAGTCTGGGGACCCCCGTTCCCAGAAGGCCGACAGTAGCCCCCGGGCCTAAGGCGCGCCCGGGCTTGGCTTAGCAGAGAAGCTAAGGGGCAAGCGCGAAGCGCCGCGGGCCCCAATAGCCTGCGGCCTTGGGTGTCGCGTGGCGATTGATTGGACGTGGGCGTCTGTACTTCCCCATGATGCCTTGTTACGCGCCCGGCTAAGCGGACCCGTAGTTGCACACAGTTGTTCCCTTTTCCGCTGCTCGCTCGCCTCCTACCTTTCCTTCTTCTTCGAGCTCCAACCTCCGCCGCCAATCCGGCTCGAGCTCTTCCCTCTTTCCATCGCCATGGCACCAAGAAAGAAAGCAAAGGGGAAGAAGCCCGCGCCTTCGCCCCGCTCATCTTCGGTGGCGGCCCCAGCCGTTGATCGGTCGATCATACTCAATCCAGAAGCCCTGAACAAGGTCCGCTCTGCCTTTGCCACTATCTCCAATGAGTGCGGCAGGACCACAGTCTGGCCTGCGTCCCATGCCTCCCTTGATAGGATCGTCACGGAGGTCCGATTCTTCGCCGATGCCCCGTGGGCGGGTCTGGTTCCCCCTTTTCCGCTTTCTTCAATGCGGTGCTCTCCCATTATCAGATCTGCATGATGCACCTCGGGCCTGAGTCCATCACCCTTCTGGCTGTCTTTGCTTTTGTTTGCGAGGCAATGGTAGGCATTCCTCTTTCCGTTGCCCTGTTGCGCCACTTCTTTTCCTTGCGCTTGAGCGACCCCACTCAGTGCTCAGGGTGCGTGGGCTTCTTCGCCGTGCCAAAGACGACCGCTTCAGGGATCGACTTCGGCCTTCCTCCTTCTAAGGCCAGGTTCAGAGAGTGGTGGCTATATGTGGACGTTGGAGTGCCCAACCCTCTGCTCTCGCACCCGACCTCGCCTGCTGTTCCCCACTCGGGCTGGGACCATGAGATGCTCGTGAGCCCTCGGCTCGCCTTCGTCTGGCGCCGCTTCCAGAGTTTGAGGGCGCTCAATGTGACTGCGCCCAAGGTGGTGAAGGAGTTCCTCCAATGCCGCATTGCTCCTCTCCAGCGCCACTCTCGCCGGATGTGGGACTTTGCGGGGCACAAAGACCGCATGCGACTTCAAGAGGAGGACTTGGCGCCTGAAGTGCTGCGGACGGTGCTCAGGGTCTTGACTGGCGATCCTTCCCCAAGCAGCCTTCGGCGTGATGGTGCCCTTTTGTATCTTTGCTCTGGCAGGGCCGATTTTGTAAGGCAGATGCCCAGCTTCGACGAGTGGGGGCTGCGCCCGGCTGGCTTCACGGGGCCCCGCGAGAACCCAGCCGCCATGGTTGCTCCCCTGTCGTCCACAGTGGTCCTTCCTCAGGCGATAGAGCGGGGAGACGAGAATCGGCGGGAGCTGAGGCGACTGGTGTTGAGGTGCCGATGCCGCGAGAAGCCCTGAAGGCGGCGCCTCCCGAGGCCTGCCCTGGAGCGGCGGCTGGCGCGGAGTTGCGGCCCTCGGCTCTTGAGGCCGGGGCTCCCGAGGCCCCGGCCGTTCCTCGCGAGGCGTTGCCTGATGGTGTCCCCCAGGCCGGCTCCTTCGGCGCTGATCTTCTTGATGCTTCTTCCGCGCCCCAGGCCGACCCCTGCGTCGGGCGCTTAGGCCGGTTCCGTGTAGATTTCGAGGCCCTCCGCAAGAGGAAGGAGGCCCTGGGTGGCGACGACCGCCCTTGCTGCTTGTTGAAGCGCAGGAAATACTTCGCCATGGACGAGTAAGTCCTCTTCTTTCTCTGCTCATTTACTTTACTATCCCTGCGACTGATTGTGGCCTTTCAGGCCCCGTCCTGCCAAATTCGCCGAGTCGGCCCAGGAGCCAGCCCCCAAAGCTTCGCCTTCACCGCTGGCTCTGGGCGCGCCGAGCTCGAGCGGCACCCCCGCCGCTGGACCGGTCGGTGGAGTGGTCTGTTCCACTGGGCACCTTGAGCCTACGCACCCGCTGTCCTTTCTTCATGAGTCCCCCTGGGGCACATCCGGCTTGCCCCGCGTTCCTCCTCTGATCATAGAGGGTGAATGATTGAATTCCGCCTTCAGCTCCTCCTCCGTGGGTGGACCGACGCCCGGCTGGATTCCCAGAGGGGTCCATTCGGTGATGGCTAGGGCGCCAGCCCCCAGCCCCGCGCCGGGAGGGGGCATGCCGCCTCGGGGCCCTCCGCATACTCCGAAGGAAGAGGGTGATGCGGAAGACGTGCTCAGGCGTGCTCGGGAGCGTCGCGCCCTTCGCCAAGAGTTCCTCCAGGGGGCGGCGGATGCGGTGAGCCGGATCGGGGCAGAGCTTGCTGGCGAGGATGCACACCTCGAGGCCTGTCGGAGTAATTGGACACGGATACCCCGAAGACGGCGAGACAAGAATTCAAGACATCGGGGCTAGCAAAGCCCCTCAGTCCAACTGCCTGGCCGGCGGCTGACTGCTGGCTGCTGACTGCTCCACCAGGCCGACTGCTGGCTGCCGACTGCTGGCTGCTGACTGCTCCACCCGGCCGATTGTTGGCTGCCGACTGCTCCACCCTGCCGACTGCTGGCTGCTGACTGCTCCACCCGGCCGACTGCTGACTGCTGACTGCTGCACCAGGCCGACTGCTGGCTGCCGACTCCTCCACCAGGCCGACTGCTGGCTGCCGACTCCTCTATCAGGTCGACTGCTGGCTGCCGACTCCTCCGCCAGGCCGACTGCCCGAAGTCAACTGCAGCCTGATGAGACACCAACGGGACGACCATACCGCGATGTCATCTACAGTGTACTGTGTCCCCTGGGTACTGATTTATAAAGTACCCCAGGGGACAAGCATGACATGCACCATGCCACTAGCCATGCCTACATAGCTTGGCTTGTAAGCTACCCAAGGTAGCTTACAACCAAAGCCACTACCACCCATGCCAACTCCTATATATATAGGCACACATCCATCCACCAGAGGATGGACTCACACACTCACGCACACACACAAGCTAGCTAGCTAGCAATCCATCCATCCACTCCTACGGGCAAGCATACCCAAACACACCCATTCGGCCAAGAGCAACGGCCACCATGCCACATGCATATACGAGGCCAGATGCCTATGACACTGACTTCAGATACAGCTCCAAGAGCACTCTGTACCAGATATACCACATATACTCAGACATGCAGGAGTAGGGGTGTTATCTCTCCGGAGAGCCGCGAACCTGGGTAAACTAGCGCGTGATACTCGCATACCCGTCCCTGGATATTCCGACAGCAGTCTTGCCCTCACACGAAGCCACCTTGTGGCATATGTCGTCTAGCACCCCCCATGAGAACACCACGACATTTGGCGCCCACCGTGGGGCGATACTATGCTACCGCGCTGTTGCTGGTTTCGCAGTCAGGGCGGGACCATCTTCGTCATCTCCGCCGCGACGTCGCCGTCGTCTCTCCGGTAGCACTCGGGGGCTCGACTTCGACCCGCCCCCGGAGTGGCCGCGCGGGACGGCTCATCCTCGGCGGCGGCCTCTCCGTCTTCATCATCACCACCGTTGCGACGCCGGCTGTCAGTCTGCGCGCGCCGCGCGCGGGCCCTCCCTTCAGTCGGCCGTGTTCATCCACACGCCGCTCGTGCATGCTCCCCTCCGCGCTGCGCCTTGTTCCGGTCGAAACACGCGCGCCGCTCCTCCATATACCATCTATTTGCAAGCTAGCTAGATGAAAGTCAACAAGGGTCAAACCATTAGTCAGCACGCATCAAACCATAGCCATACACTACCCATATACTACACCTATATCGTTGGTCAGATGTTAGATAGACAATAGAGAGACAACGGCTATGCACTTCTCAGCCGGATACGAGTTGGTTAGTGCCTGTACACCTCAGTATCGCTCCCCCAGCATCCGCGCGCTGCTACGCCCGCGTTGACGCGTTCGCGCGCCTCATTCCAGCTTCGTCTACGGCGTTCGACAACCCCAGTGCCGCCTCATGCGCACCCCATGTTGGTGCTGCTTCTCCTGGCGCCACTGCCGTCGCCTCCTTCCTCCGCCAATGGCAGTGCCGCTCCACCCCAACCCAAGCGGCTCCTGCGCACAGGCGGGGGCGCCGCGTCGGTTCCGTCGCCCGCCCCGCCTCCATGGCCGCGTGCTCGCGGCCCCCGGTCGCCGTGGCCTCGAGCACCCTGCTGCCTTCGCCATGCTCGGCCGGCTCTGCCTCCGCCCGCCTGCCAAGTCGCAAGCGCCCCGGGCTGTACGACCGCCTCTCCTCGCGTGGTCCCCTCCCCAACGCCTGAGCTATCCTTCGGTCGCCCGTCCGGCTGCTCGCCCCGGCCGCGTCGCTCCCAGTGACTCGCGCCGGCCCGCCCTGCCCTCTTCATTGCGCCCGATCCGCTCCAACGCGCGTGCGGCTCCGCTCCGCAGTCGTGCGCCCCAGCGCCCGCGCGCACCCGGCCGGTTGCTCCTTCACCCCGACCGCAAGCCGGGTCCGCCCGCGACCGCCTGTTCCGCCCCGCCTTCGGCTCCCCTACGGCCATCCAGCCGCGCCCGCACCAGGTGCTCCACCTCTCGCGCATCGGCCCCGCTGTTTGCCGCCGGCCAGCCGGGTCCGCCTCCACGCGCCACCCCGGACCGGCTCCTGCGCTGCGCCGCTCCGCCTCCCCGTGCTCCCGCCGGCTCCGCTGCACCACCTCGGGCGCCGGCTCTGCCTCGCCCGGCCGGCTCCGCCTCGCCGAGCCATCTCCACCGCCTGCGGCCGGGTGGTCCGCCCCCACCGACTCCGCCCCGCCACACCACTGCTCCGAACCCTGTGCCTCCGCGCGCGCCGTCCGGCTGCGCCCCTCCTGCTCCGGCACCATGCTCGTCTCCTACGGTCGACCCCAGCACCGCGCTCGCAACTCCCCATCTCCGCGCGCCCACGGCTCTACCGGCTTCCGCCGCTGCCGCCTACTCGGTCGACGCCGCGCGCTCACCCTGCTCCGGGCCGGCTACCGCCCTCCTACCACCGGCTTCCGCCGCTGCCGACTCGCCGCTGCAACCGACTTCGCGGCCCCGGCCTCCGCCCCGTCGCGCCTGCCGGGTCGCCGCGGCCGACCACTCCTACAACGGCCGGCTCCGGGCCCCGCCGGCTGCCGGGTGCTCCCCTCTGCCCCCTGGTCGCCTGCGGGCTCCGCCTGCTCCGGCCGACCTCCGCCTGGAGGCTCCTCGCGTGCGCCCCGCTATAGCCAGCTGCTCGAGCGGGCCGGCCGCCCGTGTTGCTTCGCGCCTTCGGCCCCGTCCGCTCGCTGCGCCGAAACGGCCGCTCGTGTGTGTTTGCCCGCACCACCCCAACTTCGCGGCCTCACCTCGTCCTCGCGGAGCCCGTTCCACCTTGCGCGCACTCGCGGTCAGCCGCACTAGACTCCTGTCCGGCTGGCCACCGACTCCCCTGCCGCGCCTATGGTCGGCCGGGTCGCGCGCCTCCACTGCCGGCTCCAAGGTCGGGCGCCGTGTCCGGCTGTTCCACGCGCGCCCCTGCCGGGTCCTACCCCAGCCGCCTGTTGAGGCCGGCACCTGAAGAAAAGAAGCAGAGGTCGGCTGAAAAAGAGAAGAAAAGTCAAGGGATTTGTTCCCAGCCGGCTGAGAAAGAGTCGGGCCGACTGCTAGCTAAAAAAAAAGGGAAAAGAGAAGAAATGTCAGAGGCCGACTGCCTGCTAGCCGATGAAAAGAGGTGGAGGTCGGCTGCGCGTGTACGGGCTGGCTAGAAAAATCAAGGCCGGCTCCTCATCGAAAAAAGAAAAAAGAAAGAAGGGTCCGGTTTTCGCGTGGAGTCGGACAAAAAGAGAGAAGAGAAATAGGGCCGGCTGTCCAAAGCAACGGCCGACTGCATGTCGCCGGCTTGTTGAAAAAGAAAGAGCAGCTCATACGTCCGCCTACTATAAGAGAAGAAAAGAGAAAACGTCCGTCTGTCCGTCCGCCTGCTTCGCCACTCGGACGGCTAGACGCGACCTGGCCTGCTTGCCTGCTTCAACACCTGGCCGGCAAGAGCGCCGGCACTGCTGCCTGTTCGCCTCGACGCCTGGCCGATCGAGCCTAGGCTTGAATCTTGGGGGCTACACCCAGCGGGTGCGCTGATGCGCCCCCCGCGAAGAAGAAGACAAAGTAGCTGTCGGGAGATCCGGCCCGACTGATCAGCAGTTGGCCCGAATCTCGGGGGTTACACCCAGCGGGTGCGGTGACGCGCCCCCGCGAAGAAGAAGACAAGGTAGTTGCCGGAAGATCCGGCCGACTGCTTAGCAATCGGCCCGAATCTCGGGGGCTACACCCAGCGGGTGCGCTGGCGCGCCCCCACGAAAGATTGCAAACAAAAGAAGAAAAAGGGCGCTACAAGATGCCTCGCCGTCCCGGTCGAGCCTGACCGGCCGGGACCCCGCTTTGAGCTCCCGGAGGCTCGAAGGCTACACCCAGCGGGTACGCCGGCGCACTCCGCGAGCGCCGAGCCGTGCCGGTTGTCCTCGACAACGACCGTGACTACACGAAAATCAATGTGAGCTCCTCACCCGCATATTTTTGCACCATGCAAGCACGGACAACCCCGAGCGATGCTCGGGGGCTGTCTCCGCATTTTATTACAGTAGCATCACTGTTCACCCCGGCGCTAGCCAGAGTTGGCCCGGGGGCTGACCGCTTGGCCTGAAACGTTAGTTCCCGCAGACGGCTTAGTACCGTGCGCGGTACCAAAGGCCCACTCTTAGTCACAGACCGCAGAGCGGCTGTCCGACTAGCAAGAGTGAACGCTGGAGGCCACCCACACGAAAAACATCCGGGAAGAAAAACGGTTCGGGCGACCCGGTCTTTTCCTTTACAAGTATCTACTCGATTGAATATGCTTCCAGACTCTGAGTACTGTACACTCCACTTCGCGGCCCACTCTCAGCCACAGACCGCAGAGCGGCTGTCCAGCAAGCAAGAGCACAAACCAAGAAGTGGAGGGAACACGAAAACGATTAAGGGGGCTCGGACGAAACCGAGTCGGCACCCTCCGCATAAAACTTACAATGCTAAAAACAAACATTTGATATATCTGCGTGGACTAACTTTGTCTTCTTCATGATCATTTCCATGAACACTCACCAAAAAACCTCCGTCCAACTTTGCCAAGTTGCCCGGAGGCTTGGGGGCTACTGTCGGAGTAATTGGACACGGATACCCCAAGACGGCGAGACAAGAATTCAAGACATCGGGGCTAGCAAAGCCCCTCAGTCCAACTGCCTGGCTGGCGGCTGACTGTTGGCTGCTGACTGCTCCACCAGGCCGACTGCTGGCTGCCGACTGCTGGCTGCTGGCTGCTGACTGCTCCACCCGGCCGACTACTGGCTGCCGACTGCTGGCTGCTGGCTGCTGACTGCTCCACCCGGCCGACTGCTCCACCAGGCCGACTGCTGGATGCCGACTCCTCCACCAGGCCGACTGCTGGCTGCCGACTCCTCCGCCAGGCCGACTGCCCGAAGTCAACTGCAGCCTGACGAGACACCGACGGGACGACCATACCGCGACGTCATCTACAGTGCACTGTGTCCCCTGGGTACTGATTTATAAAGTACCCCAGGGGACAAGCATGACATGCACCATGCCACTAGCCATGCCTACATAGCTTGGCTTGTAAGCTACCCAAGGTAGCTTACAACCAAAGCCACTACCACCCATGCCAACTCCTATATATAGGCACACATCCATCCATCAGAGGATGGACTCACACACTCACGCACACACACAAGCTAGCTAGCTAGAAATCCATCCATCCACTCCTACGGGCAAGCATGCCCAAGCACACCCATTCGGCCAAGAGCAACGGCCACCATGCCACATGCATATACGAGGCCAGATGCCTATGGCACTGACCTCAGATACAGCTTCAGGAGCACTCTGTACCAGATATACCACATATACTCAGACATGCAGGAGTAGGGGTGTTATCTCTCCGGAGAGCCCCGAACCTGGGTAAACTAGCGCGTGATACTCGCATACCCGTCCCTGGATATTCTGGCAGCAGTCTTGCCCTCACACGAAGCCACCTTGTGGCATATGTCGTCTAGCACCCCCCGTGAGAACACCACGACAAGGCCGAAGGTTTGCGCCTTGCTGAGGAGAGGCGCAAACTGAAGGTAGCCGTCGCCCTCGCGCATCACCAACGTGAGCTTGACAATGCGAAGGCTGAAGCGTCGCTGGTGGCTTCACAGGAGGCCTGCTCCCAGGCCGTCGAGGAGGCTCGGGAAGCAGACCGTCGACACAGAGATGCGGAGGAGCGCGCATGGGAGCTCCAAGCCTGGAGCAACTCCCTGAAGTAGCAAGTGGAACTGCGCCAGGCGGCCCTTGAGTCGCTGAAGGGGGCCTCCGTCGACCAGGCGGAGCTGCTAAAGCGCGAGGAGGCGCTGACGCTGGAGGCCGCCGAGCGCAACCTTGACCTTGAGTGGTTGGAGACGAGGGAGCGCCTGGTGGCCCTGGCGGAGGATGATGTTGCTGCGCGCGAAGTCCGGACCCAGGAGGAGGTCAACCGCTGTGTGGCGGAAGCTCGCTTGGCCTTCGAGCGCGAATACAAAGCGAGGTTGGGGCTGATCAGGGCCGAGGCTGAGGGTAGGACTGTGGCCCTTAGGGCCAAACTGGCTGAAGTGACGCGGCGTGCGGACTCATCCGCAGCCGCCCTTGGCACAGCGCAGGCGGAGCTGGCCTCTTCCCGGGCTAAGCTGCTTCTTCTCCAACACAGGGTTGATGACGCCGAGGCTGTCGCGCAGTGGAATGAGGACGAGATCCGTCGGCGGCGGGTTCTGGAACACGTGCATGCCCCCATGCTTCGAACGTTCAAGGAGAGGGCCAACACAGCTTTGGGCAACATTTGCGAGGCTGCCGCTAAGGAGCCGCATGAGGCCAGCTACGCCGGCAACCTCCAGTTTTTCACCGACGTGGTGACGCTTCTGGAGAACCGCTCCGAGAGGTCCCGTTGGCTTGTCCAAGAGAGGAGCCGATCCTTGCTCGGGCGTGCCTTCTCCCGTGTCTTCAGCTATCTGCAGGACAGGGACCCCCACTTCGACTTCGACGCTGCCATTGCACCTGTGCCCATAGCCGTCCGAGGCGACCTGGCGCAATGGGTGGAGGATAATGTGGACGCCCTCGTCAGGGCCTTTGCGTCTGATGATGACGGCGTGATTGTGGCCGCCGATGAAGGCGGCATTGTGGACGAGCCTGGCCCTGTCGGAGGTGTTGGTGGTGGCGGCGACGATGTCAGCGACGCCAGTGATGCCTCCGGGGGTGCCCCAGAAGACGCGGTGAGTGATATGTCCGACTGACCGTATGTCACTACTGTTTACCCTGCACGAAGAAGGTTCGGGCTCGGCCCTGAAGAATGTAAGAGCATTTTGGGAGGGGAGGCCCCTCATGTAAAGGTTTGCGATCAGTATCCTGGTAAACATAACATTGCGTGTGAGCTTAGCTGCTAGCCCGGTGATGGGTCAGCCGACTTGTTTTCCTTTCGACTCCGACGAGTTCCGAGCGGGCCTGCGGGGGCCGCCGCGCCTCGAGTGTCTTCTGATTATCCTGTTGATCCTGCGATGAGAACCTCCGGAGAGGGTG